>NW_026697758.1:0-159335 GCF_030435755.1 Ochotona princeps
CCTGTGAATGTGAAGTTGGTGGCATGTGAAACCCGCATGTGGAGCATTCGTTTGTGTGGGATGCTCACCAAGCTTCATTTCAGTCCTAGGCACTCAAAGGGCACTAAGCATAGAGTGTGAAAACTGAGTTTCCTTGAGAGCTGCTTGGAAGCCTGATGGTGTGTGAAGTTAGTGAGCCAAATGGAGTTGTTTTTCTACCACAAGAACCACTCGGCTGAGCCTTCTTCAATATGCCCTTCACCAACATGCAGTGTTTCCTTGATTGAATTAACTCTCACACCAATATTTGCGTCTAAAGCCTTTGCATTGAGGGCTATCTGAAAACGGCTGTTTCGCTGAAGTTGCCTGTGAATGTGGAGTTGGTGGCATGTGAAACCCGCATGTGGAGCATTCGTTTGTGTGGGATGCTCTACCAGGTTCATTCCTAGATATTGTACTCTAAGGGCACTAAGCATAGAGTGTGAAAACTGAGTTTCCTTGAGAGCTGCTTGGAAGCCTGATGGTGTGTGAAGTTAGTGATCCAAATGGAGTTGTTCTCCCACAAGAACCACTCGGCTGATCCTTCTTCAATATGCCCTTCACCAACATGCAGTGTTTCCTTGATTGAATTAGCTCACTTCACACCCAATATTTGCGTCTAGAGCCTTTGCATTGAGGGCTATCTGAAAACGGCTGTGGCGCTGAAGTTGCCTGTGAATGTGGAGTTGGTGCATGTGAAAACCCGCATGTGGAGCATTCACTTGTGTGGGATGCTCACCAAGCTTCATTTCAGTCCTAGGCACTCAAAGGGCACTCAGCATAGAGTGTGAAAACTGAGTTTCCTTGAGAGGCTGCTTGAAGCCTGATGGTGTGTGAAGTTAGTGATGCCAAATGGAGTTGTTCTCACCACAAGAACCACTCGGCTGATTCTTCTTCAATATTGCCCTTCACCAGCATGCAGTGTTTCCTTGATTGAATTAGCTCTCACACCAATATTTGCGTCTAGAGCCTTTGCATTGAGGGCTATCTGAAAACGGCTGTGGCGCTGATGTTGCCTGTGAATGTGGAGTTGGTGGCATGTGAAACCCGCATGTGGAGCATTCGTTTGTGTGGGATGCTCTACCAGGTTCATTCCTTGATAATGCACACAAAGTGCCCTAAGCATAGAGTGTGAAAACTGAGTTTCCTTGAGAGCTGCTTGGAAGCCTGATGGTGTGTGAAGTTAGTGAGCCAAGTGGAGTTGTTCTCCCACAAGAACCACTCGGCTGATCCTTCTTCAATATGCGCTTCACCAACATGCAGTTTTTCCATGATTGAATTAGCTCTCACACCAATATTTGCGTCTAGAGCCTTTGCATTGAGGGCTATCTGAAAGTGGCTGTGGCGCTGAAGTTACCTGTGAATGTTTAGTTGGTGGGCATGTGAAACCCGCATGTGGAGCATTCGTTTGTGTGGGATGCTCACCAAGCTTCATTTCAGTCATTGGCACTCAAAGGGCATTAAGCATAGATTGTTGAAACTGAGTTTCCTTGAGAGCTGCTTGGAAGCCTGATGATGTGTGAATTTGCTGAGCCTAATGGAGTTGTTCTCCCTCAAGAACCTCTCGGCTGATCCTTTTTCAATATGCCCTTCACGAACATGCAGTGTTTCCTTGATTGAATTATCTCTCACACCAATATTTGTGTCTAAAAGGCCTTTGCATTGAGGGCTATGTGAAAACGGCTGTGGCGCTGAAGTTGCCTGTGAATGTGGAGTTGGTGGCATGTGAAACCCGCATGTGGAGCATTCATTTGTGTAGATGCTCACCAAGCTTCATTTCAGTCCTAGGCACTCAAAGGGCACTAAGCATAGAGTGTGAAAACTGAGTTTCCTTGAGAGCTGCTTGGAAGCCTGATGGTGTGTGAAGTTAGTGAGCCAAATGGAGTTGTTCTCCCACAAGAACCACTCGTCTGATCCTTCTTCAATATGCCCTTCACCAACACGCAGTGTTTCCTTGATTGAATTAGCTCTCAAACCAATATTTGCGTCTAGAGCCTTTGCATTGAGGGCTATCTGAAAACGGCTGTGGCGCTGAAGTTGCCTGTGAATGTGGAGTTGGTGGCATGTGAAACCCGCATGGTGAGCATTCATTTGTGTGGGATGCTCTACCAAGCTTCATTTCAGTCCTAGGCACTCAAAGGGCACTAAGCATAGAGTGTGAAAACTGAGTTTCCTTGAGAGCTGCTTGGAAGCCTGATGGTGTGTGAAGTTAGTGAGCCAAATGTAGTTGTTCTCGCCACAAGAACCACTCGTCTGATCCTTCTTCAATATGCCCTTCACCAACATGCAGTGTTTCCTTGATTGAATTAACTCTCACACACCAATATTTGTGTCTAGAGCCTTTGCATTGAGGGCTATCTGAAAACGGCTGTGGCCCTGAAGTTGGCTGTGAATGTGGGGTTTGGTGGCATGTGAAACCCGCATGTTGGAGCATTCGTTTGTGTGGGATGCTCTACCAGGTTCATTCCTAGATAATGCACTCAAAGGGCACTAAGCATAGAGTGTGAAAACTGAGTTTCCTTGAGAGCTGCTTTGGAAGCCTGATGGTGTGTGAAGTTAGTGAGCCAAATGGAGTTGTTCTCCCACAAGAACCACTCGGCTGATTCTTCTTCAAATATGCCCTTCACCAGCATGCAGTGTTTCCTTGATTGAATTAGCTCTCACCACCAATATTTGCGTCTAGAGCCTTTGCATTGAGGGCTATCTGAAAACGGCTGTTTGCGCTGATGTTGGCTGTGAATGCGGAGTTGGTGGCATGTGAAACCCGCATGTGGAGCATTCGTTTGTGTGGGATGCTCTACCAGGTTCATTTCCTTGATAATGCACTCAAAGGGCACTAAGCATAGAGTGTGAAAACTGAGTTTCCTTGAGAGCTGCTTGGAAGCCTGATGGTGTGTGAAGTTAGTGAGCCAAATGGAGTTGTTCTCCCCACAAGAACCACTCGGGCTGATCCTTCTTCAATATGCCCTTCACCAACATGCAGTGTTTCCTTGATTGAATTAGCTCTCACACCAATATTTGCGTCTAGAGCTTTGCATTGAGGGCTATCTGAAAACGGCTGTGGCGCTGAAGTTGCCTGTGAATGTGGAGTTGGTGGCATGTGAAACCCACATGTGGAGCATTCATTTGTGTGCGATGCTGTACCAGGGTCATTTCAGTCCTATGCACTCAAAGGGCACTAAGGATAGAGTGTGAAAACTGAGTTTCCTTGAGAGCTGCTTGGAAGCCTGATGGTGTGTGAGGTTATTGAGCCAAATGGAGTTGTTCTCCCACAAGAACCACTCGGATGATCCTTCTTCAATATGCCCTTCACCAACATGCAGTGTTTCCTTGATTGAATTAGCTCTCACAACAATATTTGCGTCTAGAGCCTTTGTATTTAGGGCTAGCTGAAAACGGCTTTGGCGCTGAAGTGGTTTCTGAATGTGGAGTTGGTGGCATGTGAAACCCTTTTGTGGAGCCTTCGTTGTGTGGGCTGCTCACCAAGCTGCATTTTATGACAATGCACTCAAACGGCATTAAGCATAGTGTGTGAACACGTAGTTTGCTTGAGAGCTGCCTGTCAGCCTGATGGTGTGTGAAGTCAATGAGCCAAATGGAGTTCTTCTGGCAGAAGAACCACTCGGCTGATGCTTCTTCAATATGCAATTCAGCAAAATGCAGTGTTGTTTGATGGAATTAGCTCTTACAGCAGCATTTGCGTCTGGAGCCTTTCTATTTAGGGCTAGCTGAAAACAGCTTTGGCCCTGAAGTGGTTTCTGAATGTGGAGTTAGTGGCATGTGAAACCCGCCTGTGGAGCCTTCCTTTGTGTGGGCTGCTCACCAAGCTTCATTTCAGGACAATGCACTCAAACAGCATTAAGCATAGTGTGGGAACACGTAGTTTGCTTGAGAGCTGACTGTCAGCCTGATGGTGTGTGAAGTCAGTGAGCCAAATGGGGTTGTTCTGGCACAAGAACCATTCGGCTAATGCTTCTTCAATATGCAATTCAGCAAAATGAAGTGTTGCTTGATGGAATTAGCTCTTACAACAAACTTTGCGTCTAGAGCCTTTGTATTTAGGGCTAGCTGAAAACGGCTTTATCGCTGAAGTGGTTTCTGAATGTGGAGTTGGTGGCATGTGAAACCCACCTGTGGAGCCTTCGTTTGTGTGGGCTGCTCACCAAGCTGCATTTCATGACAATGCACTCAAACGGCATTTAGCATAGTGTGTAAACACATAGTTTGCTTGAGGGCTGCCTGTCAGCCTGATGGTGTGTGAAGTCAGTGAGCCAAATGGGGTTGTTCTGCCGCAAGAACCACTCGGCTAATGCTTCTTCAATAAGCAATTCAGCAAAATGCAGTGTTGCTTGATGGAATTAGCTCTTACAGCAACATTTGCGTCTAGAGCCTTTGTATTTAGGGCTAGGTGAAAACGGCTTTGGCGCTGAAGTGGTTTCTGAATGTGGAGTTGGTGGCATGTGAAACCAGTCTGTGGAGCCTTTGTATGTGTGGGATGCTCACCCAGCTGCATTTCAGGACAATGCACTCAAACATCATTCAGCATAGTGTGTGAAATATGAGTTTGCTTGAGAGCTGCCTGTCAGCCTGATGGTGTGTGAAGTCAGTGAGCCAAATGGAGTTCTGCTGCCACAAGAACCACTCGGCTGATGCTTCTTCAATATGCAATTCGGCAACATGCAGTGTTGCTTGATGGAATTAGCTCTTACAGCAACATTTGTATCTAGAGCCTTTGTATTTAGGGCTAGCTGAAAACGGTTTGGCACTGAAGTGGTTTCTGAATGTGGAGTTAGTGGCATGTGAAATCCGCCTGTGGAGCCTTCCTTTGTGTGGGCTGCTCACCAAGTACATTTCAGGACAATACACTCAAACAGCATTAAGCATAGTGTGTGAACACGTAGTTTGCTTTAGAGCTGCCTGTCAGCCTGATGGTGTGTGAAGTCAGTGAGCCAAATGGGGTTGTTCTGGCAGAAAAACAACTCGGCTGATGCTTCTTCAATATGCAATTCAGCAACATGCAGTGTTGTTTGATGGAATTAGCTCTTACAGCAAACTTTGCGTCTAGAGCCTTTCTATTTAGGGCTAGCTGAAAACAGCTTTGGCCCTGAAGTGGTTTCTGAATGTGGAGTTGGTGGCATGTGAAACCCGCCTGTGGAACCTTCCTTTGTGTGGGATGCTCACCAAGCTGCGCTTCAGGAGAATGCACTCAAACCGCATTAAGCATAGTGTGTGAACACGTAGTTTGCTTGAGAGCTGCCTGTCAGCCTGATGGTGTGTGAAGTCAGTGAGCCAAATGGAGTTCGTCTGGCACAAGAACCACTCGGCTGATGCTTCTTCAATATGCAATTCAACAACATGCAGTGTTGCTTGATGGAATTAGCTCTTACAGCAACATTTGCGTCTAGAGCCTTTATATTTAGGGCTAGCTGAAAATGGCTTTGGCGCTGAAGTGGTTTCTGAATGTGGAGTTGGTGGCATGTGAAACCCGCCTGTGGAGCCTTCCTTTGTGTTGGATGCTCACCAAGCTGCATTTCAGGAGAATGCACTCAAACGGCATTAAGCATAGTGTGGGAACACGTAGTTTGCTTGAGAGCTGACTGTCAGCCTGATGGTGTGTCAAGTCAGTGAGCCAAATGGAGTTCTTCTGGCACAAGAACCACTCGACGGATGCTTCTTCAATATGCAATTCAGCAACATGCAGTGTTGCTTGATGGAATTAGCTCTTACAGCAACATTTGCGTCTAGAGCCTTTGTATTTAGGGCTAGCTGAAAATGGCTTTAGCGCTGAAGTGGTTTCTGAATGTGGAGTTGGTGGCATGTGAAACCCGCATGTGGAGCCTTCGTTTGTGTGGGATGCTCACCAAGCTGCATTTCAGGACAATGCACTCAAACAGCATTAAGCATAGTGTGTGAACACGTAGTTTGCTTGAGGGCTGCCTGTCAGCCTGATGGTGTGTGAAGTCAGTGAGCCAAATGGGGTTGTTCTGCCGCAAGAACCACTCGGCTAATGCTTCTTCAATATGCAATTCAGCAAAATGCAGTGTTGCTTGATGGAATTAGCTCTTACAGCAACATTTGCGTCTAGAGCCTTTGTATTTAGGGCTAGGTGAAAACGGCTTTGGCGCTGAAGTGGTTTCTGAATGTGGAGTTGGTGGCATGTGAAACCAGTCTGTGGAGCCTTTGTATGTGTGGGATGCTCACCCAGCTGCATTTCAGGACAATGCACTCAAACATCATTCAGCATAGTGTGTGAAATATGAGTTTGCGTGAGAGCTGCCTGTCAGCCTGATGGTGTGTGAAGTCAGTGAGCCAAATGGAGTTCTGCTGCCACAAGAACCACTCGGCTGATGCTTCTTCAATATGTAATTCAGCAACATGCAGTGTTGCTTGATGGAATTAGCTCTTACAGCAACATTTGCATCTAGAGCCTTTGTATTTAGGGCTAGGTGAAAACGGCTTTGGCGCTGAAGTGGTTTCTGAATGTGGAGTTGGTGGCATGTGAAATCCGCCTGTGGAGCCTTCGTTTGTGTGGGCTGCTCACCAAGATGCATTTCATGACAATGCACTCAAACGGAATTAAGCATAGTGTGTGAACACGTAGTTTGCTTGAGAGCCTCCTGTCAGCCTGATGGTGTGTCAAGTCAGTGAGCCAAATGGGGTTGTTCTGCCACAAGAACAACTCGGCTAATGCTTCTTCAATATGCAATTCAGCAACATGCAGTGTTGTTTGATGGAATTAGCTCTTACAGCAAACTTTGCGTCTAGAGCCTTTCTATTTAGGGCTACCTGAAAACAGCTTTGGCCCTGAAGTGGTTTCTGAATGTGGAGTTAGTGGCATGTGAAAACAGCCTGTGGAGGCTTTGTTTGTGTGGGATGCTCACCAAGCTGCATTTCAGGACAATGCACTCAAACATCATTCAGCATAGTGTGTGAACACGTAGTTTGCTTGAGAGCTGCCTGTCAGCATGATGGTGTGTGAAGTCAGTGAGCCAAACTGGGTTGTTCTGCCACAAGAACCACACGGCTGATGCTTCTTCAATATGCAATTCAGCAACATGCAATGTTGCTTGATGGAATTAGCTCTTACAGCAACATTTGCGTCTAGAGCCTTTGTATTTAGGGCTAGCTGAAAACGGCTTTGGCGCTTAAGTGGTTTCTGAATGTGAAGTGGGTGGCATGTGAAACCCGCATGTGGAGCATTCGTTTGTGTGGGCTGCTCACCAAGCTGCATTTCAGGAGAATGCACTCAAACGGCATTAAGCATAGTGTGTGAACACGTAGTTTGCTTGAGAGCTGCCTGTCAGCCTGATGGTGTGTGAAGTCAGTGAGCCAAATGGGGTTGTTCTGGCACAAGAACTACTCAGCTAATGCTTCTTCAATATGCAATTCAACAACATGCAGTGTTGCTTGATGGAATTAGCTCTTACAGCAACATTTGCGTCTAGAGCCTTTGTATTTAGGGCTAGCTGAAAACGGCTTTGGCGCTGAAGTGGTGTCTGAATGTGGAGTTGGTGGCATGTGAAACCCGCTTGTGGAGCCTTCGTTTGTGTGGGCTGCTCACCAAGCTGCATTTTATGACAATGCACTCAAACGGCATTAAGCATAGAGTGTGAACACGTAGTTTGCTTGAGAGCTGCCTGTCAGCCTGATGGTGTGTGAAGTCAGTGAGCCAAATGGGGTTGTTCTGGCAGAAGAACCACTCGGCTGATGCTTCTTCAATATGCAATTCAGCAACATGCAGTGGTGTTTGATGGAATTAGCTCTTACAGCAAACTTTGCGTCTAGAGCCTTTCTATTTAGGGCTAGCTGAAAACAGCTTTGGCCCTGAAGTGGTTTCTGAATGTGGAGTTGGTGGCATGTGAAACCCGCCTGTGGAGCCTTCCTTTGTGTGGGATGCTCACCAAGCTGCACTTCAGGAGAATGCACTCAAACCGCATTAAGCATAGTGTGTGAACACGTAGTTTGCTTGAGAGCTGCCTGTCAGCCTGATGGTGTGTGAAGTCAGTGAGCCAAATGGAGTTCGTCTGGCACAAGAACCACTCGGCTGATGCTTCTTCAATATGCAATTCAACAACATGCAGTGTTGCTTGATGGAATTAGCTCTTACAGCAACATTTGCGTCTAGAGCCTTTATATTTAGGGCTAGCTGAAAATGGCTTTGGCGCTGAAGTGGTTTCTGAATGTGGAGTTGGTGGCATGTGAAACCCGCCTGTGGAGCCTTCGTTTGTGTTGGATGCTCACCAAGCTGCATTTCAGGAGAATGCACTCAAACGGCATTAAGCATAGTGTGTGAACACGTAGTTTGCTTGAGAGCTGCCTGTCAGCCTGATGGTGTGTCAAGTCAGTGAGCCAAATGGAGTTCTTCTGGCACAAGAACCACTCGACTGATGCTTCTTCAATATGCAATTCAGCAACATGCAGTATTGCTTGATGGAATTAGCTCTTACAGCAAACTTTGCGTCTAGAGCCTTTGTATTTAGGGCTAGCTGAAAATGGCTTTAGCGCTGAAGTGGTTTCTGAATGTGGAGTTGGTGGCATGTGAAACCCGCATGTGGAGCCTTCGTTTGTGTGGGATGCTCACCAAGCTGCATTTCAGGAGAATGCACTCAAACAGCATTAAGCATAGTGTGTGAAATATGAGTTTGCTTGAGAGCTGCCTGTCAGCCTGATGGTGTGTGAAGTCAGTGAGCCAAATGGAGTTCTGCTGCCACAAGAACCACTCGGCTGATGCTTCTTCAATATGCAATTCAGCAACATGCAGTGTTGCTTGATGGAATTAGCTCTTACAGCAACATTTGCATCTAGAACCTTTGTATTTATGGCTAGCTGAAAACGGTTTGGCACTGAAGTGGTTTCTGAATGTGGAGTTAGTGGCATGTGAAACCCGCCTGTGGAGCCTTTCTTTGTGTGGGCTGCTCACCAAGTACATTTCAGGACAATACACTCAAACAGCATTACGCATAGTGTGTGAACACGTAGTTTGCTTGAGAGCTGCCTGTCAGCCTGATGGTGTGAGAAGTCAGGGAGCCAAATGGTGTTGTTCTGCCACAAGAACCACTCGAATGATGCTTCTTCAATATGCAATTCAGCAACATGCAGTGTTGCTTGATGGAATTAGCTCTTACAACAAACTTTGCGTCTAGAGCCTTTGTATTTAGGGCTAGCTGAAAATGGCTTTGGCACTGAAGTGGTTTCTGAATGTGGAGTTAGTGGCATGTGAAACCCGCCTGTGGAGCCTTTGTCTGTGTGTGCTGCTCACCAAGCTGCATTTCAGGACAATGCACTCAAACAGCATTAAGCATAGTGTGTGAACACGTAGTTTGCTTGAGGGCTGCCTGTCAGCCTGATGGTGTGTGAAGTCAGTGAGCCAAATGGGGTTGTTCTGCCGCAAGAACCACTCGGCTAATGCTTCTTCAATATGCAATTCAGCAAAATGCAGTGTTGCTTGATGGAATTAGCTCTTACAGCAACATTTGCGTCTAGAGCCTTTGTATTTAGGGCTAGGTGAAAACGGCTTTGGCGCTGAAGTGGTTTCTGAATGTGGAGTTGGTGGCATGTGAAACCAGTCTGTGGAGCCTTTGTATGTGTGGGATGCTCACCCAGCTGCATTTCAGGACAATGCACTCAAACATCATTCAGCATAGTGTGTGAAATATGAGTTTGCGTGAGAGCTGCCTGTCAGCCTGATGGTGTGTGAAGTCAGTGAGCCAAATGGAGTTCTGCTGCCACAAGAACCACTCGGCTGATGCTTCTTCAATATGTAATTCAGCAACATGCAGTGTTGCTTGATGGAATTAGCTCTTACAGCAACATTTGCATCAAGAGCCTTTGTATTTAGGGCTAGCTGAAAACGGTTTGGCACTGAAGTGGTTTCTGAATGTGGAGTTAGTGGCATGTGAAACCGCCTGTGGAGCTTTCCTTTGTGTGGGCTGCTCACCATGTACATTTCAGGACAATACACTCAAACAGCATTAAGCATAGTGTGTGAACACGTAGTTTGCTTTAGAGCTGCCTGTCAGCCTGATGGTGTGTGAAGTCCGTTAGCCAAATTGGGTTGTTCTGCCACAAGACCCACTCGGCTGATGCTTCTTCAATATGCAATTCAGCAACATGCAGTGTTGCTTGATGGAATTAGCTCTTACAGCAGCATTTGCGTCTAGAGCCTTTGTATTTAGGGCTAGGTGAAAATGGCTTTGGCGCTGAAGTGGTTTCTGAATGTGGAGTTGGTGGCATGTGAAATCCGCCTGTGGAGCCTTCGTTTGTGTGGGCTGCTCACCAAGCTGCATTTCATGACAATGCACTCAAACGGAATTAAGCATAGTGTGTGAACACGTAGTTTGCTTGAGAGCCGCCTGTCAGCCTGATGGTGTGTCAAGTCAGTGAGCCAAATGGGGTTGTTCTGCCACAAGAACAACTCGGCTAATGCTTCTTCAATATGCAATTCAGCAACATGCAGTGTTGTTTGATGGAATTAGCTCTTACAGCAACATTTGCGTCTAGAGCCTTTCTATTTAGGGCTACCTGAAAACAGCTTTGGCCCTGAAGTGGTTTCTGAATGTGGAGTTAGTGGCATGTGAAACCCGCCTGTGGAGCCTTTGTTTGTGTGCGATGCTCACCAAGCTGCATTTCAGGACAATGCACTCAAACATCATTCAGCATAGTGTGTGAACACGTAGTTTGCTTGAGAGCTGCCTGTCAGCATGATGGTGTGTGAAGTCAGTGAGCCAAATTGGGTTGTTCTGCCACAAGAACCACTCGGCTGATGCTTCTTCAATATGCAATTCAGCAACATGCAATGTTGCTTGATGGAATTAGCTCTTACAGCAACATTTGCGTCTAGAGCCTTTGTATTTAGGGCTAGGTGAAAACGGCTTTGGCGCTGAAGTGGTTTCTGAATGTGAAGTGGGTGGCATGTGAAACCAGTCTGTGGAGCATTCGTTTGTGTGGGCTGCTCACCAAGCTGCATTTCAGAACAATGCACTCAAAAGGCATTAAGCATAGTGTGTCAAATATGAGTTTGCTTGAGAGCTGCCTGTCATCCTGATGGTGTGTGAAGTCAGTGAGCCAAATGGAGTTGTTCTGCCAAAAGAACCACTCGGCTGATGCTTCTTCAATATGCAATTCAGCAACATGCAGTGTTGCTTGATGGAATTAGCTCTTACAGCAACATTTGCGTCTAGAGCCTTTGTATTTAGGGCTAGCTGAAAACGGCTTTGGCGCTGAAGTGGTTTCTGAATGTGGAGTTGGTGGCATGTGAAACCCGCCTGTGGAGCCTTCGTTTGTGTGGGATGCTCACCAAGCTGCATTTCAGGAGAATGCACTCAAACGGCATTAAGCATAGTGTGTGAACTTGTAGTGTGCTTGAGAGCTGCCTGTCAGCCTGATGGTGTGTGAAGTCAGTGAGCCAAATGGGGTTGTTCTGGCACAAGAACTACTCAGCTAATGCTTCTTCAATATGCAATTCAGCAACATGCAGTATTGCTTGATGGAATTAGCTCTTACAGCAACATTTGCGTCTAGAGCCTTTGTATTTAGGGCTAGCTGAAAACGGCTTTGGCGCTGAAGTGGTGTCTGAATGTGGAGTTGGTGGCATGTGAAACCCGCTTGTGGAGCCTTCTTTGGGTGGGCTGCTCACCAAGCTGCATTTTATGACAATGCACTCAAACGACATTAAGCATAGTGTGTGAACACGTAGTTTCCTTGAGAGTTGCCTGTCAGCCTGATGGTGTGTGAAGTCAGTGAGCCAAATGGAGTTCTGCTGCCACAAGAACCACTCGGCTGATGCTTCTTCAATATGTAATTCAGCAACATGCAGTGTTGCTTGATGGAATTAGCTCTTACAGCAACATTTGCATCTAGAGCCTTTGTATTTAGGGCTAGCTGAAAACGGTTTGGCACTGAAGTGGTTTCTGAATGTGGAGTTAGTGGCATGTGAAATCCGCCTGTGGAGCCTTCCTTTGTGTGGGCTGCTCACCAAGTACATTTCAGGACAATACACTCAAACAGCATTAAGCATAGTGTGTGAACACGTAGTTTGCTTTAGAGCTGCCTGTCAGCCTGATGGTGTGTGAAGTCCGTTAGCCAAATTGGGTTGTTCTGCCACAAGACCCACTCGGCTGATGCTTCTTCAATATGCAATTCGGCAACATGCAGTGTTGCTTGATTGAATTAGCTCTTACAGCAGCATTTGTGTCTAGAGCCTTTGTATTTAGGGCTAGGTGAAAACGGCTTTGGCGCTGAAGTGTTTTCTGAATGTGGAGTTGGTGGCATGTGAAATCCGCCTGTGGAGCCTTCGTTTGTGTGGGCTGCTCACCAAGCTGCATTTCATGACAATGCACTCAAACGGAATTAAGCATAGTGTGTGAACACGTAGTTTGCTTGAGAGCCGCCTGTCAGCCTGATGGTGTGTCAAGTCAGTGAGCCAAATGGGGTTGTTCTGCCACAAGAACAACTCGGCTAATGCTTCTTCAATATGCAATTCAGCAACATGCAGTGTTGTTTGATGGAATTAGCTCTTACAGCAAACTTTGCGTCTAGAGCCTTTCTATTTAGGGCTACCTGAAAACAGCTTTGGCCCTGAAGTGGTTTCTGAATGTGGAGTTAGTGGCATGTGAAACCAGCCTGTGGAGCCTTTGTTTGTGTGGGATGCTCACCAAGCTGCATTTCAGGACAATGCACTCAAACGGAATTAAGCATAGTGTGTGAACACGTAGTTTGCTTGAGAGCTGCCTGTCAGCATGATGGTGTGTGAAGTCAGTGAGCCAAACTGGGTTGTTCTGCCACAAGAACCACTCTGCTGATGCTTCTTCAATATGCAATTCAGCAACATGCAGTGTTGTTTGATGGAATTAGCTCTTACAGCAACATTTGCGTCTAGAGCCTTTCTATTTAGGGCTAGCTGAAAACAGTTTTGGCCCTGAAGTGGTTTCTGAATGTGGAGTTGGTGGCATGTGAAACCCGCCTGTGGAGCCTTCCTTTGTGTGGGATGCTCACCAAGCTGCACTTCAGGAGAATGCACTCAAACCGCATTAAGCATAGTGTGTGAACACGTAGTTTCCTTGAGAGCTGCCTGTCAGCCTGATGGTGTGTGAAGTCAGTGAGCCAAATGGAGTTCTGCTGCCACAAGAACCACTCGGCTGATGCTTCTTCAATATGCAATTCAGCAACATGCAGTGTTGCTTGATGGAATTAGCTCTTACAGCAACATTTGCATCTAGAACCTTTGTATTTATGGCTAGCTGAAAACGGTTTGGCACTGAAGTGGTTTCTGAATGTGGAGTTAGTGGCATGTGAAACCCGCCTGTGGAGCCTTTCTTTGTGTGGGCTGCTCACCAAGTACATTTCAGGACAATACACTCAAACAGCATTACGCATAGTGTGTGAACACGTAGTTTGCTTGAGAGCTGCCTGTCAGCCTGATGGTGTGAGAAGTCAGTGAGCCAAATGGTGTTGTTCTGCCACAAGAACCACTCGAATGATGCTTCTTCAATATGCAATTCAGCAACATGCAGTTTTGCTTGATGGAATTAGCTCTTACAACAAACTTTGCGTCTAGAGCCTTTGTATTTAGGGCTAGCTGAAAACGGCTTTGGCGCTGAAGTGGTTTCTGAATGTGAAGTGTGTGGCATGTGAAACCCTCCTGTGGAGCATTCGTTTGTGTGGGCTGCTCACCAAGCTGCATTTCAGGAGAATGCACTCAAACGGCATTAAGCATAGTGTGTGAACTTGTAGTGTGCTTGAGAGCTGCCTGTCAGCCTGATGGTGTGTGAAGTCAGTGAGCCAAATGGGGTTGTTCTGGCACAAGAACTACTCAGCTAATGCTTCTTCAATATGCAATACAGCAACATGCAGTGTTGCTTGATGGAATTAGCTCTTACAGCAACATTTGCGTCTAGAGCCTTTGTATTTAGGGCTAGCTGAAAACAGCTTTGGCGCTGAAGTGGTGTCTGAATGTGGAGTTGGTGGCATGTGAAACCCGCTTGTGGAGCCTTCGTTTGTGTGGGCTGCTCACCAAGCTGCATTTTATGACAATGCACTCAAACGGCATTAAGCATAGTGTGTGAACACGTAGTTTGCTTGAGAGCTGCCTGTCAGCCTGATGGTGTGTGAAGTCAGTGAGCCAAATGGGGTTGTTCTGGCAGAAAAACCACTCGGCTGATGCTTCTTCAATATTCAATTCAGCAACATGCAGTGTTGTTTGATGGAATTAGCTCTTACAGCAAACTTTGCGTCTAGAGCCTTTGTATTTAGGGCTAGCTGAAAACAGCTTTGGCCCTGAAGTGGTTTCTGAATGTGGAGTTGGTGGCATGTGAAACCCGCCTGTGGAGCCTTCCTTTGTGTGGGATGCTCACCAAGCTGCACTTCAGGAGAATGCACTCAAACCGCATTAAGCATAGTGTGTGAACACGTAGTTTGCTTGAGAGCTGCCTGTCAGCCTGATGGTGTGTGAAGTCAGTGAGCCAAATGGAGTTCGTCTGGCACAAGAACCACTCGGCTGATGCTTCTTCAATATGCAATTCAACAACATGCAGTGTTGCTTGATGGAATTAGCTCTTACAGCAACATTTGCGTCTAGAGCCTTTATATTTAGGGCTAGCTGAAAATGGCTTTGGCGCTGAAGTGGTTTCTGAATGTGGAGTTGGTGGCATGTGAAACCCGCCTGTGGAGCCTTTGTCTGTGTGTGCTGCTCACCAAGCTGCATTTCAGGAGAATGCACTCAAACGGCATTAAGCATAGTGTGGGAACACGTAGTTTGCTTGAGAGCTGCCTGTCAGCCTGATGGTGTGTCAAGTCAGTGAGCCAAATGGAGTTCTTCTGGCACAAGAACCACTCGAGTGATGCTTCTTCAATATGCAATTCAGCAACATGCAGTGTTGCTTGATGGAATTAGCTCTTACAGCAACATTTGCGTCTAGAGCCTTTGTATTTAGGGCTAGCTGAAAATGGCTTTAGCGCTGAAGTGGTTTCTGAATGTGGAGTTGGTGGCATGTGAAACCCGGATGTGGAGCCTTCGTTTGTGTGGGATGCTCACCAAGCTGCATTTCAGGAGAATGCACTCAAACAGCATTAAGCATAGTGTGTGAAATATGAGTTTGCTTGAGAGCTGCCTGTCAGCCTGATGGTGTGTGAAGTCAGTGAGCCAAATGGAGTTCTGCTGCCACAAGAACCACTCGGCTGATGCGTCTTCAATATGCAATTCAGCAACATGCAGTGTTGCTTGATGGAATTAGCTCTTACAGCAACATTTGCATCTAGAACCTTTGTATTTATGGCTAGCTGAAAACGGTTTGGCACTGAAGTGGTTTCTGAATGTGGAGTTAGTGGCATGTGAAACCCGCCTGTGGAGCCTTTCTTTGTGTGGGCTGCTCACCAAGTACATTTCAGGACAATACACTCAAACAGCATTAAGCATAGTGTGTGAACACGTAGTTTGCTTGAGAGCTGCCTGTCAGCCTGATGGTGTGAGAAGTCAGGGAGCCAAATGGTGTTGTTCTGCCACAAGAACCACTCGAATGATGCTTCTTCAATATGCAATTCAGCAACATGCAGTGTTGCTTGATGGAATTAGCTCTTACAGCAACATTTGCGTCTAGAGCCTTTGTATTTAGGGTTAGGTGAAAATGGCTTTGGCGCTGAAGTGGTTTCTGAATGTGGAGTTGGTGGCATGTGAAACCAGTCTGTGGAGCCTTTGTATGTGTGGGATGCTCACCCAGCTGCATTTCAGGACAATGCACTCAAACATCATTCAGCATAGTGTGTGAAATATGAGTTTGCTTGAGAGCTGCCTGTCAGCCTGATGGTGTGTGAAGTCAGTGAGCCAAATGGAGTTCTGCTGCCACAAGAACCACTCGGCTGATGCTTCTTCAATATGTAATTCAGCAACATGCAGTGTTGCTTGATGGAATTAGCTCTTACAGCAACATTTGCATCTAGAGCCTTTGTATTTAGGGCTAGCTGAAAACGGTTTGGCACTGAAGTGGTTTCTGAATGTGGAGTTAGTGGCATGTGAAACCGCCTGTGGAGCCTTCCTTTGTGTGGGCTGCTCACCATGTACATTTCAGGACAATACACTCAAACAGCATTAAGCATAGTGTGTGAACACGTAGTTTGCTTTAGAGCTGCCTGTCAGCCTGATGGTGTGTGAAGTCCGTTAGCCAAATTGGGTTGTTCTGCCACAAGACCCACTCGGCTGATGCTTCTTCAATATGCAATTCGGCAACATGCAGTGTTGCTTGATGGAATTAGCTCTTACAGCAGCATTTGCGTCTAGAGCCTTTGTATTTAGGGCTAGGTGAAAATGGCTTTGGCGCTGAAGTGGTTTCTGAATGTGGAGTTGGTGGCATGTGAAATCCGCCTGTGGAGCCTTCGTTTGTGTGGGCTGCTCACCAAGCTGCATTTCATGACAATGCACTCAAACGGAATTAAGCATAGTGTGTGAACACGTAGTTTGCTTGAGAGCCGCCTGTCAGCCTGATGGTGTGTCAAGTCAGTGAGCCAAATGGGGTTGTTCTGCCACAAGAACAACTCGGCTAATGCTTCTTCAATATGCAATTCAGCAACATGCAGTGTTGTTTGATGGAATTAGCTCTTACAGCAAACTTTGCGTCTAGAGCCTTTCTATTTAGGGCTACCTGAAAACAGCTTTGGCCCTGAAGTGGTTTCTGAATGTGGAGTTAGTGGCATGTGAAACCCGCCTGTGGAGCCTTTGTTTGTGTGGGATGCTCACCAAGCTGCATTTCAGGACAATGCACTCAAACATCATTCAGCATAGTGTGTGAACACGTAGTTTGCTTGAGAGCTGCCTGTCAGCATGATGGTGTGTGAAGTCAGTGAGCCAAATTGGGTTGTTCTGCCACAAGAACCACTCGGCTGATGCTTCTTCAATATGCAATTCAGCAACATGCAATGTTGCTTGATGGAATTAGCTCTTACAGCAACATTTGCGTCTAGAGCCTTTGTATTTAGGGCTAGGTGAAAACGGCTTTAGCGCTGAAGTGGTTTCTGAATGTGAAGTGGGTGGCATGTGAAACCAGTCTGTGGAGCATTCGTTTGTGTGGGCTGCTCACCAAGCTGCATTTCAGAACAATGCACTCAAAAGGCATTAAGCATAGTGTGTCAAATATGAGTTTGCTTGAGAGCTGCCTGTCATCATGATGGTGTGTGAAGTCAGTGAGCCAAATGGAGTTGTTCTGCCACAAGAACCACTCGGCTGATGCTTCTTCAATATGCAATTCAGCAACATGCAGTGTTGCTTGATGGAATTAGCTCTTACAGCAACATTTGCGTCTAGAGCCTTTGTATTTAGGGCTAGCTGAAAACGGCTTTGGCGCTGAAGTGGTTTCTGAATGTGGAGTTGGTGGCATGTGAAACCCGCCTGTGGAGCCTTCGTTTGTGTGGGATGCTCACCAAGCTGCATTTCAGGAGAATGCACTCAAACGGCATTAAGCATAGTGTGTGAACTTGTAGTGTGCTTGAGAGCTGCCTGTCAGCCTGATGGTGTGTGAAGTCAGTGAGCCAAATGGGGTTGTTCTGGCACAAGAACTACTCAGCTAATGCTTCTTCAATATGCAATTCAGCAACATGCAGTGTTGCTTGATGGAATTAGCTCTTACAGCAAACTTTGCGTCTAGAGCCTTTGTATTTAGGGCTAGCTGAAAACAGCTTTGGCCCTGAAGTGGTTTCTGAATGTGGAGTTGGTGGCATGTGAAACCCGCCTGTGGAGCCTTCCTTTGTGTGGGATGCTCACCAAGCTGCACTTCAGGAGAATGCACTCAAACCGCATTAAGCATAGTGTGTGAACACGTAGTTTGCTTGAGAGCTGCCTGTCAGCCTGATGGTGTGTGAAGTCAGTGAGCCAAATGGAGTTCGTCTGGCACAAGAACCACTCGGCTGATGCTTCTTCAATATGCAATTCAACAACATGCAGTGTTGCTTGATGGAATTAGCTCTTACAGCAACATTTGCGTCTAGAGCCTTTATATTTAGGGCTAGCTGAAAATGGCTTTGGCGCTGAAGTGGTTTCTGAATGTGGAGTTGGTGGCATGTGAAACCCGCCTGTGGAGCCTTTGTCTGTGTGTGCTGCTCACCAAGCTGCATTTCAGGAGAATGCACTCAAACGGCATTAAGCATAGTGTGGGAACACGTAGTTTGCTTGAGAGCTGCCTGTCAGCCTGATGGTGTGTCAAGTCAGTGAGCCAAATGGAGTTCTTCTGGCACAAGAACCACTCGAGTGATGCTTCTTCAATATGCAATTCAGCAACATGCAGTGTTGCTTGATGGAATTAGCTCTTACAGCAACATTTGCGTCTAGAGCCTTTGTATTTAGGGCTAGCTGAAAATGGCTTTAGCGCTGAAGTGGTTTCTGAATGTGGAGTTGGTGGCATGTGAAACCCGCCTGTGGAGCCTTCGTTTGTGTGGGATGCTCACCAAGCTGCATTTCAGGAGAATGCACTCAAACAGCATTAAGCATAGTGTGTGAAATATGAGTTTGCTTGAGAGCTGCCTGTCAGCCTGATGGTGTGTGAAGTCAGTGAGCCAAATGGAGTTCTGCTGCCACAAGAACCACTCGGCTGATGCTTCTTCAATATGCAATTCAGCAACATGCAGTGTTGCTTGATGGAATTAGCTCTTACAGCAACATTTGCATCTAGAACCTTTGTATTTATGGCTAGCTGAAAACGGTTTGGCACTGAAGTGGTTTCTGAATGTGGAGTTAGTGGCATGTGAAACCCGCCTGTGGAGCCTTTCTTTGTGTGGGCTGCTCACCAAGTACATTTCAGGACAATACACTCAAACAGCATTAAGCATAGTGTGTGAACACGTAGTTTGCTTGAGAGCTGCCTGTCAGCCTGATGGTGTGAGAAGTCAGGGAGCCAAATGGTGTTGTTCTGCCACAAGAACCACTCGAATGATGCTTCTTCAATATGCAATTCAGCAACATGCAGTGTTGCTTGATGGAATTAGCTCTTACAGCAACATTTGCGTCTAGAGCCTTTGTATTTAGGGTTAGGTGAAAATGGCTTTGGCGCTGAAGTGGTTTCTGAATGTGGAGTTGGTGGCATGTGAAACCAGTCTGTGGAGCCTTTGTATGTGTGGGATGCTCACCCAGCTGCATTTCAGGACAATGCACTCAAACATCATTCAGCATAGTGTGTGAAATATGAGTTTGCTTGAGAGCTGCCTGTCAGCCTGATGGTGTGTGAAGTCAGTGAGCCAAATGGAGTTCTGCTGCCACAAGAACCACTCGGCTGATGCTTCTTCAATATGTAATTCAGCAACATGCAGTGTTGCTTGATGGAATTAGCTCTTACAGCAACATTTGCATCTAGAGCCTTTGTATTTAGGGCTAGCTGAAAACGGTTTGGCACTGAAGTGGTTTCTGAATGTGGAGTTAGTGGCATGTGAAACCGCCTGTGGAGCCTTCCTTTGTGTGGGCTGCTCACCATGTACATTTCAGGACAATACACTCAAACAGCATTAAGCATAGTGTGTGAACACGTAGTTTGCTTTAGAGCTGCCTGTCAGCCTGATGGTGTGTGAAGTCCGTTAGCCAAATTGGGTTGTTCTGCCACAAGACCCACTCGGCTGATGCTTCTTCAATATGCAATTCGGCAACATGCAGTGTTGCTTGATGGAATTAGCTCTTACAGCAGCATTTGCGTCTAGAGCCTTTGTATTTAGGGCTAGGTGAAAATGGCTTTGGCGCTGAAGTGGTTTCTGAATGTGGAGTTGGTGGCATGTGAAATCCGCCTGTGGAGCCTTCGTTTGTGTGGGCTGCTCACCAAGCTGCATTTCATGACAATGCACTCAAACGGAATTAAGCATAGTGTGTGAACACGTAGTTTGCTTGAGAGCCGCCTGTCAGCCTGATGGTGTGTCAAGTCAGTGAGCCAAATGGGGTTGTTCTGCCACAAGAACAACTCGGCTAATGCTTCTTCAATATGCAATTCAGCAACATGCAGTGTTGTTTGATGGAATTAGCTCTTACAGCAAACTTTGCGTCTAGAGCCTTTCTATTTAGGGCTACCTGAAAACAGCTTTGGCCCTGAAGTGGTTTCTGAATGTGGAGTTAGTGGCATGTGAAACCCGCCTGTGGAGCCTTTGTTTGTGTGGGATGCTCACCAAGCTGCATTTCAGGACAATGCACTCAAACATCATTCAGCATAGTGTGTGAACACGTAGTTTGCTTGAGAGCTGCCTGTCAGCATGATGGTGTGTGAAGTCAGTGAGCCAAATTGGGTTGTTCTGCCACAAGAACCACTCGGCTGATGCTTCTTCAATATGCAATTCAGCAACATGCAATGTTGCTTGATGGAATTAGCTCTTACAGCAACATTTGCGTCTAGAGCCTTTGTATTTAGGGCTAGGTGAAAACGGCTTTAGCGCTGAAGTGGTTTCTGAATGTGAAGTGGGTGGCATGTGAAACCAGTCTGTGGAGCATTCGTTTGTGTGGGCTGCTCACCAAGCTGCATTTCAGAACAATGCACTCAAAAGGCATTAAGCATAGTGTGTCAAATATGAGTTTGCTTGAGAGCTGCCTGTCATCATGATGGTGTGTGAAGTCAGTGAGCCAAATGGAGTTGTTCTGCCACAAGAACCACTCGGCTGATGCTTCTTCAATATGCAATTCAGCAACATGCAGTGTTGCTTGATGGAATTAGCTCTTACAGCAACATTTGCGTCTAGAGCCTTTGTATTTAGGGCTAGCTGAAAACGGCTTTGGCGCTGAAGTGGTTTCTGAATGTGGAGTTGGTGGCATGTGAAACCCGCCTGTGGAGCCTTCGTTTGTGTGGGATGCTCACCAAGCTGCATTTCAGGAGAATGCACTCAAACGGCATTAAGCATAGTGTGTGAACTTGTAGTGTGCTTGAGAGCTGCCTGTCAGCCTGATGGTGTGTGAAGTCAGTGAGCCAAATGGGGTTGTTCTGGCACAAGAACTACTCAGCTAATGCTTCTTCAATATGCAATTCAGCAACATGCAGTGTTGCTTGATGGAATTAGCTCTTACAGCAACATTTGCGTCTAGAGCCTTTGTATTTAGGGCTAGCTGAAAACGGCTTTGGCGCTGAAGTGGTGTCTGAATGTGGAGTTGGTGGCATGTGAAACCCGCTTGTGGAGCCTTCGTTTGTGTGGGCTGCTCACCAAGCTGCATTTTATGACAATGCACTCAAACGACATTAAGCATAGTGTGTGAACACGTAGTTTGCTTGAGAGCTGCCTGTCAGCCTGATGGTGTGTGAAGTCAGTGAGCCAAATGGAGTTGTTCTGCCACAAGAACCACTCGGCTGATGCTTCTTCAATATGTAATTCAGCATAATGCAGTGTTGCTTGATGGAATTAGCTCTTACAGCAACATTTGCATCTAGAGCCTTTGTATTTAGGGCTAGCTGAAAACGGTTTGGCACTGAAGTGGTTTCTGAATGTGGAGTTAGTGGCATGTGAAACCCGCCTGTGGAGCCTTTCTTTGTGTGGGCTGCTCACCAAGTTCATTTCAGGACAATACACTCAAACAGCATTAAGCATAGTGTGTGAACACGTAGTTTGCTTGAGAGCTGAATGTCAGCCTGATGGTGTGAGAAGTCAGGGAGCCAAATGGTGTTGTTCTGCCACAAGAACCACTCGAATGATGCTTCTTTAATATGCAATTCAGCAACATGCAGTTTTGCTTGATGGAATTAGCTCTTACAACAAACTTTGCGTCTAGAACCTTTGTATTTAGGGCTAGCTGAAAACGGCTTTGGCGCTGAAGTGGTTTCTGAATGTGAAGTGGATGGCATGTGAAACCCGCATGTGGAGCCTTCGTTTGTGTGGGCTGCTCACCAAGCTGCATTTCAGGAGAATGCACTCAAACGGCATTAAGCATAGTGTGTGAACTTGTAGTGTGCTTGAGAGCTGCCTGTCAGCCTGATGGTGTGTGAAGTCAGTGAGCCAAATGGGGTTGTTCTGGCACAAGAACTACTCAGCTAATGCTTCTTCAATATGCAATACAGCAACATGCAGTGTTGCTTGATGGAATTAGCTCTTACAGCAACATTTGCGTCTAGAGCCTTTGTATTTAGGGCTAGCTGAAAACGGCTTTGGCGCTGAAGTGGTGTCTGAATGTGGAGTTGGTGGCATGTGAAACCCGCTTGTGGAGCCTTCGTTTGTGTGGGCTGCTCACCAAGCTGCATTTTATGACAATGCACTCAAACGGCATTAAGCATAGTGTGTGAACACGTAGTTTGCTTGAGAGCTGCCTGTCAGCCTGATGGTGTGTGAAGTCAGTGAGCCAAATGGGGTTGTTCTGGCAGAAAAACCACTCGGCTGATGCTTCTTCAATATGCAATTCAGCAACATGCAGTGTTGTTTGATGGAATTAGCTCTTACAGCAAACTTTGCGTCTAGAGCCTTTCTATTTAGGGCTAGCTGAAAACAGCTTTGGCCCTGAAGTGGTTTCTGAATGTGGAGTTGGTGGCATGTGAAACCCGCCTGTGGAGCCTTCCTTTGTGTGGGATGCTCACCAAGCTGCACTTCAGGAGAATGCACTCAAACCGCATTAAATATAGTGTGTGAACACGTAGTTTGCTTGAGAGCTGCCTGTCAGCCTGATGGTGTGTGAAGTCAGTGAGCCAAATGGAGTTCGTCTGGCACAAGAACCACTCGGCTGATGCTTCTTCAATATGCAATTCAACAACATGCAGTGTTGCTTGATGGAATTAGCTCTTACAGCAACATTTGCGTCTAGAGCCTTTATATTTAGGGCTAGCTGAAAATGGCTTTGGCGCTGAAGTGGTTTCTGAATGTGGAGTTGGTGGCATGTGAAACCCGCCTGTGGAGCCTTCGTTTGTGTTGGATGCTCACCAAGCTGCATTTCAGGAGAATGCACTCAAACGGCATTAAGCATAGTGTCGGAACACGTAGTTTCCTTGAGAGCTGCCTGTCAGCCTGATGGTGTGTCAAGTCAGTGAGCCAAATGGAGTTCTGCTGCCACAAGAACCACTCGGCTGATGCTTCTTCAATATGCAATTCAGCAACATGCAGTGTTGCTTGATGGAATTAGCTCTTACAGCAACATTTGCATCTAGAACCTTTGTATTTATGGCTAGCTGAAAACGGTTTGGCACTGAAGTGGTTTCTGAATGTGGAGTTAGTGGCATGTGAAACCCGCCTGTGGAGCCTTTCTTTGTGTGGGCTGCTCACCAAGTACATTTCAGGACAATACACTCAAACAGCATTAAGCATAGTGTGTGAACACGTAGTTTGCTTGAGAGCTGCCTGCCAGCCTGATGGTGTGAGAAGTCAGGGAGCCAAATGGTGTTGTTCTGCCACAAGAACCACTCGAATGATGCTTCTTCAATATGCAATTCAGCAACATGCAGTGTTGCTTGATGGAATTAGCTCTTACAACAAACTTTGCGTCTAGAGCCTTTGTATTTAGGGCTAGCTGAAAACGGCTTTGGCGCTGAAGTGGTTTCTGAATGTGGAGTTGGTGGCATGTGAAACCCGCCTGTGGAGCCTTCGTTTGTGTGGGATGCTCACCCAGCTGCATTTCATGACAATGCACTCAAACGGCATTAAGCATAGTGTGTGAAATATGAGTTTGCTTGAGAGCTGCCTGTCAGCCTGATGGTGTGTGAAGTCCGTGAGCCAAATGGAGTTCCTCTGGCACAAGAACCACTCGGCTGATGCTTCTTCAACATTCAATTCAGCAACATGCAGTGTTGCTTGATGGAATTAGCTCTTATAGGAACATTTGCATCTAGAGCCTTTGTATTTAGGGCTAGGTGAAAATGGCTTTGGCACTGAAGTGGTTTCTGAATGTGGAGTTAGTGGCATGTGAAACCCGCCTGTGGAGCCTTTGTTTGTGTGGGCTGCTCACCAAGCTGCATTTCAGGACAATGCACTCAAACAGCATTAAGCATAGTGTGTGAACACGTAGTTTGCTTGAGGGCTGCCTGTCAGCCTGATGGTGTGTGAAGTCAGTGAGCCAAATGGGGTTGTTCTGCCGCAAGAACCACTCGGCTAATGCTTCTTCAATATGCAATTCAGCAAAATGCAGTGTTGCTTGATGGAATTAGCTCTTACAGCAACATTTGCGTCTAGAGCCTTTGTGTTTAGGGCTAGGTGAAAACGGCTTTGGCACTGAAGTGGTTTCTGAATGTGGAGTTGGTGGCATGTGAAACCAGTCTGTGGAGCCTTTGTATGTGTGGGATGCTCACCCAGCTGCATTTCAGGACAATGCACTCAAACATCATTCAGCATAGTGTGTGAAATATGAGTTTGCTTGAGAGCTGCCTGTCAGCCTGATGGTGTGTGAAGTCAGTGAGCCAAATGGAGTTCTGCTGCCACAAGAACCACTCGGCTGATGCTTCTTCAATATGTAATTCAGCAACATGCAGTGTTGCTTGATGGAATTAGCTCTTACAGCAACATTTGCATCTAGAGCCTTTGTATTTAGGGCTAGCTGAAAACGGTTTGGCACTGAAGTGGTTTCTGAATGTGGAGTTAGTGGCATGTGAAATCCGCCTGTGGAGCCTTCCTTTGTGTGGGCTGCTCACCAAGCTGCATTTCATGACAATGCACTCAAACGGAATTAAGCATAGTGTGTGAACACGTAGTTTGCTTGAGAGCCGCCTGTCAGCCTGATGGTGTGTCAAGTCAGTGAGCCAAATGGGGTTGTTCTGCCACAAGAACAACTCGGCTAATGCTTCTTCAATATGCAATTCAGCAACATGCACTGTTGCTTGATGGAATTAGCTCTTACAGCAAATTTTGCGTCTAGAGCCTTTCTATTTAGGGCTACCTGAAAACAGCTTTGGCCCTGAAGTGGTTTCTGAATGTGGAGTTAGTGGCATGTGAAACCCGCCTGTGGAGCCTTTGTTTGTGTGGGATGCTCACCAAGCTGCATTTCAGGACAATGCACTCAAACATCATTCAGCATAGTGTGTGAACACGTAGTTTGCTTGAGAGCTGCCTGTCAGCATGATGGTGTGTGAAGTCAGTGAGCCAAATTGGGTTGTTCTGCCACAAGAACCACTCGGCTGATGCTTCTTCAATATGCAATTCAGCAACATGCAATGTTGCTTGATGGAATTAGCTCTTACAGCAACATTTGCGTCTAGAGCCTTTGTATTTAGGGCTAGCTGAAAACGGCTTTGGCGCTGAAGTGGTTTCTGAATGTGAAGTGGGTGGCATGTGAAACCAGTCTGTGGAGCATTCGTTTGTGTGGGCTGCTCACCAAGCTGCATTTCAGAACAATGCACTCAAAAGGCATTAAGCATAGTGTGTCAAATATGAGTTTGCTTGAGAGCTGCCTGTCATCCTGATGGTGTGTGAAGTCAGTGAGCCAAATGGAGTTGTTCTGCCACAAGAACCACTCGGCTGATGCTTCTTCAATATGCAATTCAGCAACATGCAGTGTTGCTTGATGGAATTAGCTCTTACAGCAACATTTGCGTCTAGAGCCTTTGTATTTAGGGCTAGCTGAAAACGGCTTTGGCGCTGAAGTGGTTTCTGAATGTGGAGTTGGTGGCATGTGAAACCCGCCTGTGGAGCCTTCGTTTGTGTGGGATGCTCACCAAGCTGCATTTCAGGAGAATGCACTCAAACGGCATTAAGCATAGTGTGTGAACTTGTAGTGTGCTTGAGAGCTGCCTGTCAGCCTGATGGTGTGTGAAGTCAGTGAGCCAAATGGGGTTGTTCTGGCACAAGAACTACTCAGCTAATGCTTCTTCAATATGCAATTCAGCAACATGCAGTGTTGCTTGATGGAATTAGCTCTTACAGCAACATTTGCGTCTAGAGCCTTTGTATTTAGGGCTAGCTGAAAACGGCTTTGGCGCTGAAGTGGTGTCTGAATGTGGAGTTGGTGGCATGTGAAACCCGCTTGTGGAGCCTTCGTTTGTGTGGGATGCTCACCAAGCTGCATTTTATGACAATGCACTCAAACGGCATTAAGCATAGTGTGTGAACACGTAGTTTGCTTGAGAGCTGCCTGTCAGCCTGATGGTGTGTGAAGTCAGTGAGCCAAATGGAGTTCTGCTGCCACAAGAACCACTCGGCTGATGCTTCTTCAATATGTAATTCAGCAACATGCAGTGTTGCTTGATGGAATTAGCTCTTACAGCAACATTTGCATCTAGAGCCTTTGTATTTAGGGCTAGCTGAAAACGGTTTGGCACTGAAGTGGTTTCTGAATGTGGAGTTAGTGGCATGTGAAATCCGCCTGTGGAGCCTTCGTTTGTGTGGGCTGCTCACCAAGTACATTTCAGGACAATACACTCAAACAGCATTAAGCATAGTGTGTGAACACGTAGTTTGCTTGAGAGCTGCCTGTCAGCCTGATGGTGTGTGAAGTCCGTTAGCCAAATTGGGTTGTTCTGCCACAAGACCCACTCGGCTGATGCTTCTTCAATATGCAATTCGGCAACATGCAGTGTTGCTTGATGGAATTAGCTCTTACAGCAGCATTTGCGTCTAGAGCCTTTGTATTTAGGGCTAGGTGAAAACGGCTTTGGCGCTGAAGTGGTTTCTGAATGTGGAGTTGGTGGCATGTGAAATCCGCCTGTGGAGCCTTCGTTTGTGTGGGCTGCTCACCAAGCTGCATTTCATGACAATGCACTCAAACGGAATTAAGCATAGTGTGTGAACACGTAGTTTGCTTTAGAGCCGCCTGTCAGCCTGATGGTGTGTCAAGTCAGTGAGCCAAATGGGGTTGTTCTGCCACAAGAACAACTCGGCTAATGCTTCTTCAATATGCAATTCAGCAACATGCAGTGTTGTTTGATGGAATTAGCTCTTACAGCAAACTTTGCGTCTAGAGCCTTTCTATTTAGGGCTACCTGAAAACAGCTTTGGCCCTGAAGTGGTTTCTGAATGTGGAGTTAGTGGCATGTGAAACCAGCCTGTGGAGCCTTTGTTTGTGTGGGATGCTCACCAAGCTGCATTTCAGGACAATGCACTCAAACATCATTCAGCATAGTGTGTGAACACGTAGTTTGCTTGAGAGCTGCCTGTCAGCATGATGGTGTGTGAAGTCAGTGAGCCAAACTGGGTTGTTCTGCCACAAGAACCACTCGGCTGATGCTTCTTCAATATGCAATTCAGCAACATGCAGTGTTGTTTGATGGAATTAGCTCTTACAGCAAACTTTGCGTCTAGAGCCTTTCTATTTAGGGCTAGCTGAAAACAGCTTTGGCCCTGAAGTGGTTTCTGAATGTGGAGTTGGTGGCATGTGAAACCCGCCTGTGGAGCCTTCCTTTGTGTGGGATGCTCACCAAGCTGCACTTCAGGAGAATGCACTCAAACCGCATTAAGCATAGTGTGTGAACACGTAGTTTGCTTGAGAGCTGCCTGTCAGCCTGATGGTGTGTGAAGTCAGTGAGCCAAATGGAGTTCTTCCGGCACAAGAACCACTCGACTGATGCTTCTTCAATATGCAATTCATCAACATGCAGTGTTGCTTGATGGAATTAGCTCTTACAGCAACATTTGCGTCTAGAGCCTTTGTATTTAGGGCTAGGTGAAAACGGCTTTAGCGCTGAAGTGGTTTCTGAATGTGGAGTTGGTGGCATGTGAAACCCGCCTGTGGAGCCTTCGTTTGTGTGGGATGCTCACCAAGCTGCATTTCTGGAGAATGCACTCAAACAGCATTAAGCATAGTGTGTGAAATATGAGTTTGCTTGAGAGCTGCCTGTCAGCCTGATGGTGTGTGAAGTCAGTGAGCCAAATGGAGTTCTGCTGCCACAAGAACCACTCGGCTGATGCTTCTTCAATATGCAATTCAGCAACATGCAGTGTTGCTTGATGGAATTAGCTCTTACAGCAACATTTGCATCTAGAACCTTTGTATTTATGGCTAGCTGAAAACGGTTTGGCACTGAAGTGGTTTCTGAATGTGGAGTTAGTGGCATGTGAAACCCGCCTGTGGAGCCTTTCTTTGTGTGGGCTGCTCACCAAGTACATTTCAGGACAATACACTCAAACAGCATTAAGCATAGTGTGTGAACACGTAGTTTGCTTGAGGGCTGCCTGTCAGCCTGATGGTGTGTGAAGTCAGTGAGCCAAATGGGGTTGTTCTGCCGCAAGAACCACTCGGCTAATGCTTCTTCAATATGCAATTCAGCAAAATGCAGTGTTGCTTGATGGAATTAGCTCTTACAGCAACATTTGCGTCTAGAGCCTTTCTATTTAGGGCTAGGTGAAAACATCTTTGGCGCTGAAGTGGTTTCTGAATGTGGAGTTGGTGGCATGTGAAACCAGTCTGTGGAGCCTTTGTATGTGTGGGATGCTCACCCAGCTGCATTTCAGGACAATGCACTCAAACATCATTCAGCATAGTGTGTGAAATATGAGTTTGCTTGAGAGCTGCCTGTCAGCCTGATGGTGTGTGAAGTCAGTGAGCCAAATGGAGTTCTGCTGCCACAAGAACCACTCGGCTGATGCTTCTTCAATATGTAATTCAGCAACATGCAGTGTTGCTTGATGGAATTAGCTCTTACAGCAACATTTGCATCTAGAGCCTTTGTATTTAGGGCTAGCTGAAAACGGTTTGGCACTGAAGTGGTTTCTGAATGTGGAGTTAGTGGCATGTGAAATCCGCCTGTGGAGCCTTCCTTTGTGTGGGCTGCTCACCAAGTACATTTCAGGACAATACACTCAAACAGCATTAAGCATAGTGTGTGAACACGTAGTTTGCTTTAGAGCTGCCTGTCAGCCTGATGGTGTGTGAAGTCCGTTAGCCAAATTGGGTTGTTCTGCCACAAGACCCACTCGGCTGATGCTTCTTCAATATGCAATTCGGCAACATGCAGTGTTGCTTGATGGAATTAGCTCTTACAGCAGCATTTGCGTCTAGAGCCTTTGTATTTAGGGCTAGGTGAAAACGGCTTTGGCGCTGAAGTGGTTTCTGAATGTGGAGTTGGTGGCATGTGAAATCCGCCTGTGGAGCCTTCGTTTGTGTGGGATGCTCACCAAGCTGCATTTCATGACAATGCACTCAAACGGAATTAAGCATAGTGTGTGAACACGTAGTTTGCTTGAGAGCCGCCTGTCAGCCTGATGGTGTGTCAAGTCAGTGAGCCAAATGGGGTTGTTCTGCCACAAGAACAACTCGGCTAATGCTTCTTCAATATGCAATTCAGCAACATGCACTGTTGCTTGATGTAATTAGCTCTTACAGCAAACTTTGTGTCTAGAGCCTTTGTATTTATGGCTAGCTGAAAACGGCTTTGGCGCTGAAGTGGTTTCTGAATGTGGAGTTGGTGGCATGTGAAACCCGCCTGTGGAGCCTTCCTTTGTGTGGGATGCTCACCAAGCTGCATTTCAGGAGAATGCACTCAAACAGCATTACGCATAGTGTGTGAACACGTAGTTTGCTTGAGAGCTGCCTGTCAGCCTGATGGTGTGTGAAGTCAGTGAGCCAAAAGGAGTTCTTCTGGCACAAGAATCACTCAGCTGATGCTTCTTCAATATGCAATTCAGCAACATGCAGTGTTGCTTGATGTAATTAGCTCTTACAGCAACATTTGCGTCTAGAGCCTTTGTATTTAGGGCTAGCTGAAAACGGCTTTGGCGCTGAAGTGGTTTCTGAATGTGAAGTGTGTGGCATGTGAAACCCTCCTGTGGAGCCTTTGTTTGTGTGGGCTGCTCACCAAGCTGCATTTCAGAACAATGCACTCAAACGGCATTAAGCATAGTGTGTGAACACGTAGTCTGCTTGAGAGCTGCCTGTCATACTGATGGTGTGTGAAGTCAGTGAGCCAAATGGAGTTCTTCTGGCACAAGAACCACTCGGCTGATGCTTCTTCAATATGCAAATCAGCAACATGCAGTGTTGCTTGATGGAATTAGCTCTTACAGCAACATTTGCGTCTAGAGGCTTTGTATTTAGGGCTAGCTGAAAACGGCTTTAGCGCTGAAGTGGTTTCTGAATGTGGAGTTGGTGGCATGTGCATCCCGCCTGTGGAGCCTTCGTTTGTGTGGGATGCTCACCAAGATGCGTTTCAGAACAATGTACTCTAACGGAATTAAGCATAGTGTGTGAACACGTAGTTTGCTTTAGAGCTGCCTGTCAGCCTGATGGTGTGTGAAGTCAGTGAGCCAAATGGAGTTTCTCTGGCACAAGAACCACTCGGCTGATGCTTCTTCAATATGCAATTCAACAACATGCAGTGTTGCTTGATTGAATTAGCTCTTACAGCAGCATTTCTTGCTGGAGCCTTTGTATTTAGGGCTAGCTGAAAACGGTTTTGTCGCTGAAGTGGTTTCTGAATGTGGAGTTGGTGGCATGTGAAACCCGCCTGTGGAGCCTTCCTTTGTGTGGGATGCTCACCAAGCTGCATTTCAGGAGAATGCACTCAAACGGAATTAAGCATAGTGTATGAACACGTAGTTTGCTTTAGAGCTGCCTGTCAGCCTGATGGTGTGTGAAGTCAGTGAGCCAAATGGAGTTCTTCTGGCAGAAGAACCACTCGGCTGATGCTTCTTCAATATGCAATTCAGCAAAATGCAATGTTGCTTGATGGAATTAGCTCTTCCAGCAACATATGCATCTAGAGCGTTTGTATTTAGGGCTAGCTGAAAATGGCTTTGACGCTGAAGTGGTTTCTGAATGTGGAGTTGGTGGCATGTGAAACCCGCCTGTGGAGCCTTCGTTTGTGTAGGATGCTCACCCAGCTGCATTTCAGGACAATGCACTCAAACAGCATTACGCATAGTGTGTGAACACGTAGTTTGCTTGAGAGCTGCCTGTCAGCCTGATGGTGTGTGAAGTCAGTGAGCCAAATGGGGTTGTTCTGCCACAAGAACCACTCGGCTGATGCTTCTTCAATATGCAATTCAGCAACATGCAATGTTGCTTGATGGAATTAGCTCTTACAGCAACATTTGCGTCTAGAGCCTTTGTATTTAGAGCTAGGTGAAAACGGCTTTGGCGCTGAAGCGGTTTCTGAATGTGGAGTTGGTGACATGTGAAACCCGCCTGTGGAGCCTTCGTTTGTGTGGGATGCTCACCAAGCTGCGTTTCAGGAGAATGCACTCAAACGGCATTAAGCATAGTGTGTGAAATATGAGTTTTCATAACAGCTGCCTGTCAGCCTGATGGTGTGTGAAGTCAGTGAGCCAAATGGAGTTCTTCTGGCACAAGAACCACTCGGCTGATGCTTCTTCAATATGCAATTCAGCAACATGCAGTGTTGTTTGATGGAATTAGCTCTTACAGCAAACTTTGCGTCTAGAGCCTTTCTATTTAGGGCTAGCTGAAAACGGCTTTAGCGCTGAAGTGGTTTCTGAATGTGGAGTTAGTGGCATGTGAAATCCGCCTGTGGAGCCTTCCTTTGTGTGGGCTGCTCACCAAGTACATTTCAGGACAATACACTCAAACCGCATTAAGCATAGTGTGTGAACACGTAGTTTGCTTCAGAGCTGCCTGTCAGCCTGATGGTGTGTGAAGTCAGTGAGCCAAATGGAGTTCCTCTGGCACAAGAACCACTCGGCTGATGCTTCTTCAATATGCAATTCAGCAAAATGCAGTGTTGCTTGATGGAATTAGCACTTACAACAAACTTTGCGTCTAGAGCCTTTGTATTTAGGGCTAGCTGAAAATGGCTTTGGCGCTGAAGTGGTTTCTGAATGTGGAGTTGGTGGCATGTGAAACCCTCCTGTGGAGCCTTCGTTTGTGTGGGCTGCTCACCATGCTGCGTTTCAGAACAATGCACTCAAACGGAATTAAGCATAGTTAATGAACACGTAGTTTGCTTGAGAGCTGCCTGTCAGCCTGATGGTGTGTGAAGTCAGTGAGCCAAATGGAGTTCTTCTGCCACAAGAACCACTCGGCTGATGCTTCTTCAATATGCAATTCAGCAACATACAATGTTGTTTGACGGAATTAGCTCTTACAGCAACATTTGCGTCTAGAGCCTTTGAATTTAGGGCTAGCTGAAAACGGCTTTGGCGCTGAAGAGGTTTCTGAATGTGGAGTTGGTGGCATGTGAAACCCACCTGTGTAGCCTTCGTTTGTGTGGGATGCTCACCAAGCTGCATTTCAGGAGAATGCACGCAAACGGCATTATGCATAGTGTGGGAACACGTAGTTTGCTTGAGAGATGCCTGTCAGCCTGATGGTGTGTGAAGTCAGTGAGCCAAATGGAGTTCTTCTGGCACAAGAACCACTCGGCTGATGCTTCTTCAATATGCAATTCAGCAACATGCAATGTTGCTTGATGGAATTAGCTCTTACAGCAACATTTGCGTCTAGAGCCTTTGTATTTAGGGCTAGGTGAAAATGGCTTTAGCGCTGAAGTGGTTTCTGAATGTGGAGTTGGTGGCATGTGAAACCCGCCTGTGGAGCCTTCCTTTGTGTGGGATGCTCACCAAGCTGCATTTCAGGAGAATGCACTCAAACAGCATTAAGCATAGTGTGTGAACACGTAGTTTGCTTGAGAGCTGCCTGTCAGCCTGATGGTGTGTGAAGTCAGTGAGCCAAATGGAGTTCTTCTGGCACAAGAACCACTCGGCTGATTCTTCTTAAATATGCTATTCAGCAACATGCAATGTTGCTTGATTGAATTAGCTCTTACAGCAACATTTGCGTCTAGAGCCTTTGTATTTAGGGCTAGCTGAAAAGGGCTTTAGCGCTGAAGTGGTTTCTGAATGTGGAGTTGGTGGCATGTGAAACCCGCCTGTGGAGCGTTCGTTTGTGTGGGATGCTCACCCAGCTGCATTTCAGCACAATGCACTCAAACATCATTACGCATAGTGTGTGAACACGTAGTTTGCTTGAGAGCTGCCTGTCAGCCTGATGGTGTGTGAAGTCAGTGAGCCAAATGGGGTTGTTCTGCCACAAGAACCACTCGCCTGATGCTTCTTCAATATGCAATTCAGCAACATGCAATGTTGCTTGATTGAATTAGCTCTTACAGCAACATTTGCGTCTAGAAGCTTTGTATTTAGGGCTAGCTGAAAACGGCTTTGCCGCTGAAGTGGTTTCTGAATGTGGAGTTGGTGGCATGTGAATCCCGCCTGTGGAGCCTTCGTTTGTGTGGGATGCTCACCAAGCTGCATTTCAGGAGAATGCACTCAAACAGCATTAAGCATAGTGTGTGAACACGTAGTTTGCTTGAGAGCTGCCTGTCAGCCTGATGGTGTGTGAAGTCAGTGAGCAAAATGGGGTTGTTCTCCCACAAGAACCACTCGGCTGATGCTTCTTCAATATGCAAATCAGCAACATGCAGTGTTGCTTGATTGAATTAGCTCTTACAGCAGCATTTCTTGCTGGAGCCTTTGTATTTAGGGCTAGCTGAAAACGGATTTGTCGCTGAAGTGGTTTCTGAATGTGGAGTTGGTGGCATGTGAAACCCGCATGTGGAGCCTTCGTTTGTGTGGGATGCTCACCCAGCTGCATTTCAGGACAATGCACTCAAACAGCATTACGCATAGTGTGTGAACACGTAGTTTGCTTGAGAGCTGCCTGTCAGCCTGATGGTGTGTGAAGTCAGTGAGCCAAATGGAGTTCTTCTGGCAGAAGAACCACTCGGCTGATGCTTCTTCAATATGCAATTCAGCAACATGCAGTGCTGTTTGATGGAATTAGCTCTTACAGCAAACTTTGCGTCTAGAGCCTTTCTATTTAGGGCTAGCTGAAAACAGCTTTGGCCCTGAAGTGGTTTCTGAATGTGGAGTTGGTGGCATGTGAAACCCGCCTGTGGAGCCTTCGTTTGTGTGGGATGCTCACCAAGCTGCACTTCAGGAGAATGCGCTCAAACCGCATTAAGCATAGTGTGTGAACACGTAGTTTGCTTGAGAGCTGCCTGTCAGCCTGATGGTGTGTGAAGTCAGTGAGCCAAATGGGGTTGTTCTGGCACACAAGAACCACTCAAATAATGCTTCTTCAATATGCAATTCAGCAAAATGCAGTGTTGCTTGATGGAATTAGCACTTACAACAAACTTTGCGTCTAGAGCCTTTGTATTTAGGGCTAGCTGAAAACGGCTTTGGCGCTGAAGTGGTTTCTGAATGTGGAGTTGGTGGCATGTGAAACCCGCTTGTGGAGCCTTCGTTTGTGTGGGCTGCTCACCATGCTGCATTTCAGAACAATGCACTCAAACGGAATTAAGCATAGTTAATGAACACGTAGTTTGCTTGAGAGCTGCCTGTCAGCCTGATGGTGTGTGAAGTCAGTGAGCCAAATGGAGTTCCTCTGGCACAAGAACCACTCGGCTGATGCTTCTTCAATATGCAATTCAACAACATGCAGTGTTGCTTGATGGAATTAGCTCTTACAGCAGCATTTGCGTCTAGAGCCTTTGTATTTAGGGCTAGCTGAAAACAGCTTTGGCCCTGAAGTGGTTTCTGAATGTGGAGTTGGTGGCATGTGAAACCCGCCTGTGGAGCCTTCGTTTGTGTGGGATGCTCACCAAGCTGCATTTCAGAACAATGCACTCAAATGGAATTAAGCATAGTGTATGAACACGTAGTTTGCTTTAGAGCTGCCTGTCATCCTGATGGTGTGTGAAGTCAGTGAGCCAAATGGAGTTCTTCTGGCAGAAGAACCACTCGGCTGATGCTTCTTCAATATGCAATTCAGCCAAATGCAGTGTTGCTTGATGGAATTAGCTCTTACAGCAACATTTGCGTCTAGAGCCTTTATATTTAGGGCTAGCTGAAAATGGCTTTGGCGCTGAAGTGGTTTCTGAATGTGGAGTTGGTGGCATGTGAAACCCACCTGTGGAGCCTTCGTTTGTGTGGGATGCTCACCAAGCTGCATTTCAGGAGAATGCACGCAAACGGCATTAAGCATAGTGTGTGAACACGTAGTTTGCTTGAGAGATGCCTGTCAGCCTGATGGTGTGTGAAGTCAGTGAGCCAAATGGAGTTCTTCTGGCACAAGAACCACTCGACTGATGCTTCTTCAATATGCAATTCAGCAACATGCAATGTTGCTTGATGGAATTAGCTCTTACAGCAACATTTGCGTCTAGAGCCTTTGTATTTAGGGCTAGCTTAAAACGGCTTTGGCGCTGAAGTGGTTTCTGAATGTGGAGTTGGTGGCATGTGAAACCCGCCTGTGGAGCCTTCGTTTGTGTGGGCTGCTCACCAAGCTGCATTTCAGGACAATGCACTCAAACAGCATTAAGCATAGTGTGTGAACACGTAGTTTGCTTGAGAGCTGCCTGTCAGCCTGATGGTGTGTGAAGTCAGTGAGCCAAATGGGGTTGTTCTGCCACAAGAACCACTCGGCTGATGCTTCTTCAATATGCAATTCAGCAACATGCAATGTTGCTTGATGAAATTAGCTGTTACAGCAACATTTGTGTCTAGAGCCTTTGTATTTAGGGCTAGCTGAAAACGGCTTTGGCGCTGAAGTGGTTTCTGAATGTGGAGTTGGTGGCATGTGAAACCCGCCTGTGGAGCCTTCGTTTGTGTGGGCTGCTCACCAAGCTGCATTTCAGAACAATGCACTCAAACGGAATTAAGCATAGTTAATGAACACGTAGTTTGCATGAGAGCTGCCTGTCAGCCTGATGGTGTGTGAAGTTAGTGAGCCAAATGGAGTTCTTCTGCCACAAGAACCACTCGGCTGATGCTTCTTCAATGTGCAATTCAGCAACATGCAATGTTGCTTGATTGAATTAGCTCTTACAGCAACATTTGCGTCTAGAGGCTTTGTATTTAGGGCTAGCTGAAAACGGCTTTAGCGCTGAAGTGTTTTCTGAATGTGGAGTTGGTGGCATGTGCATCCCGCCTGTGGAGCCTTCGTTTGTGTGGGATGCTCACCAAGCTGCATTTCAGGAGAATGCACTCAAACAGCATTAAGCATAGTGTGTGAACACGTAGTTTGCTTGAGAGCTGCCTGTCAGCCTGATGGTGTGTGAAGTCAGTGAGCCAAATGGAGTTCTTCTGGCACAAGAACCACTAGGCTGATTCTTCTTAAATATGCAATTCAGCAACATGCAATGTTGCTTGATGGAATTAGCTCTTACAGCAACATTTGCGTCTAGAGCCTTTGTATTTAGGGCTAGCTGAAAACGGCTTTGGCGCTGAAGTGGTTTCTGAATGTGGAGTTGGTGGCATGTGAAACCCGCCTGTGGAGCCTTCGTTTGTGTGGGATGCTCACCAAGATGCGTTTCAGAACAATGTACTCAAACGGAATTAAGCATAGTGTATGAACACGTAGTTTGCTTTAGAGCTGCCTGTCAGCCGGATGGTGTGTGAAGTCAGTGAGCCAAATGGGGTTGTTCTGCCACAAGAACCACTCGCCTGATGCTTCTTCAATATGCAATTCAGCAACATGCAATGTTGCTTGATGGAATTAGCTCTTACAGCAACATTTGCGTCTAGAGCCTTTGTATTTAGGGCTAGCTGAAAACGGCTTTGGCGCTGAAATGGTTTCTGAATGTGGAGTTGGTGGCATGTGAAACCCGCCTGTGGAGCCTTCGTTTGTGTGGGATGCTCACCAAGATGCGTTTCAGAACAATGTACTCAAACGGAATTAAGCATAGTGTATGAACACGTAGTTTGCTTTAGAGCTGCCTGTCAGACTGATGGTGTGTGAAGTCATTGAGCCAAATGGAGTTCTTCTGGCAGAAGAACCACTCGGCTGATGCTTCTTCAATATGCAATTCAGCAACATGCAGTGCTGTTTGATGGAATTAGCTCTTACAGCAAACTTTGCGTCTAGAGCCTTTGTGTTTAGGGCTAGCTGAAAACGGCTTTGGCGCTGAAGTGGTTTCTGAATGTGGAGTTGGTGGCATGTGAAAACAGCCTGTATACACTTCATTTGTGTGGGATGCTCAGCAAGCTGCATTTCAGGACAATGCACTCAAACGGCATTAAGCATAGTGTGTGAAATATGAGTTTGCTTGAGAGCTGCCTGTCAGCCTGATGGTGTGTGAAGTCAGTGAGCCAAATGGAGTTCTGCTGCCACAAGAACCGCTCGGCTGATGCTTCTTCAATATGCAATTCAGCAACATGCAGTGTTGTTTGATGGAATTAGCTCTTACAGCAACATTTGCATCTAGAGCCTTTGTATTTATGGCTAGCTGAAAACGGTTTGGCACTGAAGTGGTTTCTGAATGTGGAGTTAGTGGCATGTGAAACCCGCCTGTGGAGCCTTTCTTTGTGTGGGCTGCTCACCAAGTACATTTCAGGACAATACACTCAAACAGCATTAAGCATAGTGTGTGAACACGTAGTTTGCTTGAGAACTGCCTGTCAGCCTGATGGTGTGTGAAGTCAGTGAGCCAAGGGGTTGTTCTGCCGCAAGAACCAATCGGCTGATTCTTCTTAAATATGCAATTCAGCAACATGCAGTGTTGCTTGATGGAATTAGCTCTTACAGCAACATTTGTGTCTAGAGCCTTTGTATTTAGGGCTAGCTGAAAACGGCTTTGGCGCTGAAGTGGTTTCTGAATGTGGAGTTGGTGGCATGTGAAACCCGCCTGTGGAGCCTTCGTTTGTGTGGGATGCTCACCCAGCTGCATTTCAGGAGAATGCACTCAAACGGTATTAAGCATAGTGTGTGAACACGTAGTTTGCTTGAGAACTGCCTGTCAGCCTGATGGTGTGTGAAGTCAGTGAGCCAAATGGAGTTCTTCTGCCACAAGAACCACTCGGCTGATGCTTCTTCAATATGCAATTCAGCAAAATGCAGTGTTGCTTGATGGAATTAGCTCTTACAGCAACATTTGCGTCTAGAGTCTTTGTATTTAGGGCTAGCTGAAAATGGCTTTGGCGCTGAAGTGGTTTCTGAATGTGGAGTTGGTGGCATGTAAAACCCGCCTGTGGAGCCTTCGTTTGTGTGGGAGGCTCACCAAGCTGCATTTCAGGAGAATGCACTCAAACAGCATTAAGCATAGTGTGTGAACACGTAGTTTGCTTGAGAGCTGACTGTCATCCTGATGGTGTGTGAAGTCAGTGAGCCAAATGGAGTTCTTCTGGCACAAGAACCACTCAGCTGATGCTTCTTCAATATGCAATTCAGCAAACTGCAATGTTGCTTGACGGAATTAACTCTTACAGCAGCATTTCTGGCTGGAGCCTTTGTATTTATGGCTAGCTGAAAACGGCTTTGGCGCTGAAGTGGTTTCTGAATGTGGAGTTGGTGGCATGTGAAACCCGCCTGTGGAGCATTCGTTTGTGTGGGATGCTCACACAGCTGCATTTCAGGAGAATGCACTCAAACGGCATTAAGCATAGTGTGGGAACACGTAGTTTGCTTGAGAGCTGCCTGTCAGCCTGATGGTGTGTGAAGTCAGTGAGCCAAATGGAGTTGTTTTGCCACAAGAACCACTCGCCTGATGCTTCTTCAATATGCAATTCAGCAACATGCAGTGTTGCTTGATGGAATTAGCTGTTACAGCAACATTTGCGTCTAGAGCCTTTGTATTTAGGGCTAGCTGAAAATGGCTTTGGCGCTGAAGTGGTTTCTGAATGTGGAGTTGGTGGCATGTGAAACCCGCCTGTGGAGCCTTCCTTTGTGTGGGATGCTCACCCAGCTGCGTTTCAGAACAATGCACTCAAACGGAATTAAGCATAGTTAATGAACACGTAGTTTGCTTGAGAGATGCCTGTCAGCCTGATGGTGTGTGAAGTCAGTGAGCCAAATGGAGTTGTTGTGGCACAAGAACCACTCGGCTGATGCTTCTTCAATATGCAATTCAGCAACATGCAGTGTTGCTTGATGAAATTAGCTCTTACAGCAACATTTGCGTCTAGAGCCTTTGTATTTAGGGCTAGCTGAAAACGGCTTTGGCGCTGAAGTGGTTTCTGAATGTGGAGTTGGTGGCATGTGAAACCGCCTGGATACACTTCATTTGTGTGGGCTGCTCACCAAGCTGCATTTCAGGAGAATGCACTCAAACGGCATTAAGCATAGTTTGTGAACACGTAGTTTGCTTGAGAGCTGCCTGTCAGCCTGATGGTGTGTGAAGTCAGTGAGCCAAATGGAGTTCTTCTGGCACAAGAATCACTCAGCTGATGCTTCTTCAATATGCAATTCAGCAACATGCAGTGTTGCTTGATGTAATTAGCTCTTACAACAGCATTTGTGGCAGGAGCCTTTGTATTTAGGGCTAGCTGAAAACGGCTTTGGCGCTGAAGTGGTTTCTGAATGTGGAGTGGGTGGCATGTGAAACCCGCCTTTGGAGCCTTCGTTTGTGTGGAATGCTCACCCAGCTGCATTTCAGGACAATGCACTCAAACGGCATTAAGCATAGTGTGTGAACACGTAGTTTGCTTGAGAGCTGCCTGTCAGCCTGATGGTGTGTGAAGTCAGTGAGCCAAATGGAGTTGTTCTGCTACAAGAACCACTCGGCTGATGCTTCTTCAATATGCAATTCAGCAACATGCAGTGTTGCTTGATGGAATTAGCTCTTACAGCAACATTTGCGTCTAGAGCCTTTGTATTTAGGGCTAGGTGAAAACGGCTTTGGCGCTGAAGTGGTTTCTGAATGTGAAGTGTGTGGCATGTGAAACCCTCCTGTGGAGCCTTTGTTTGTGTGGGCTGCTCACCAAGCTGCATTTCAGGAGAATGCACTCAAACGGCATTAAGCATAGTGTGTGAACACGTAGTTTGCTTGAGAGCTGCCTGTCAGCCTGATGGTGTGTGAAGTCAGTGAGACAAATGGGGTTGTTCTGCCACAAGAACCATTTGGCTAATGCTTCTTCAATATGCAATTCAGCAACATGCAGTGTTGCTTGATGGAATTAGCTCTTACAGCAAACTTTGCGTCTAGAGCCTTTGTATTTAGGGCTAGCTGAAAACGGGTTTGGCGCTGAAGTGGTTTCTGAATGTGGAGTTGGTGGCATGTGAAACCCGCCTGTGGAGCCTTCGTTTGTGTGGGATGCTCACCAAGCTGCATTTCATGACAATGCACTCAAACGGCATTAAGCATAGTGTATGAACACGTAGTTTGCTTGAGAGCTGCCTGTCAGCCTGATGGTGTGTGAAGTCAGTGAGCCAAATGGAGTTCTTCTGGCACAAGAACCACTCGACTGATGCTTCTTCAATATGCAATTCAGCAACATGCAATGTTGCTTGATGTAATTAGCTCTTACAGCAACATTTGCGTCTAGAGCCTTTGTATTTAGGGCTAGGTGAAAACGGCTTTAGCGCTGAAGTGGTTTCTGAATGTGGAGTTGGTGGCATGTGAAACCCGCCTGTGGAGCCTTCGTTTGTGTGGGATGCTCACCAAGCTGCATTTCAGGAGAATGCACTCAAACAGCATTAAGCATAGTGTGTGAACACGTAGTTTGCTTGAGAGCTGCCTGTCAGCCTGATGGTGTGTGAAGTCAGTGAGCCAAATGGAGTTCTTCTGGCACAAGAACCACTCGGCTGATGCTTCTTAAATATGCAATTCAGCAACATGCAATGTTGCTTGATTGAATTAGCTCTTACAGCAACATTTGCGTCTAGAGCCTTTGTATTTAGGGCTAGCTGAAAACGTCTTTGGCGCTGAAGTGGTTTCTGAATGTGGAGTTGGTGGCATGTGAAACCCGCCTGTGGAGCCTTCGTTTTTGTGGGAGGCTCACCCAGCTGCATTTCAGGAGAATGCACTCAAACAGCATTAAGCATAGTGTGTGAACACGTAGTTTCCTTGAGAGCTGCCTGTTAGACTGATGGTGTGTGAAGTCAGTGAGCCAAATGGAGTTCTTCTGGCACAAGAACCACTCAGCTGATGCTTCTTCAATATGCAATTCAGCAAACTGCAATGTTGCTTGATGGAATTAACTCTTACAGCAGCATTTCTGGCTGGAGCCTTTGTATTTAGGGCTAGCTGAAAACGGCTTTGGCGCTGAAGTGGTTTCTGAATGTGGCGTTGTTGGCATGTGAAACCCGCCTGTGGAGCCTTCGTTTGTGTGGGATGCTCACCAAGCTGCATTTCAGGAGAATGCCCTCAAACCGCATTAAGCATAGTGTGTGAACACGTAGTTGCTTTAGAGCTGCCTGTCAGCCTGATGGTGTGTGAAGTCAGTGAGCCAAATGGGGTTTTTCTGCCACAAGAACCACTCGGCTGATGCTTCTTCAATATGCAATTCAGCAACATGCAGTGTTGCTTGATTGATTTAGCTCTTACAGCAGCATTTCTTGCTGGAGCCTTTGTATTTAGGGCTAGCTGAAAACGGTTTTGTCGCTGAAGTGGTTTCTGAATGTGGAGTTGGTGGCATGTGAAACCCGCCTGTGGAGCCTTCGTTTGTGTGGGATGCTCACCAAGATGCGTTTCAGAACAATGTACTCAAACGGCATTAAGCATAGTGTATGAACACGTAGTTTGCTTTAGAGCTGCCTGTCAGCCTGATGGTGTGTGAAGTCAGTGAGCCAAATGGAGTTCTTCTGGCACAAGAACCACTCAGCTGATGCTTCTTCAATATGCAATTCAGCAACATGCAGTGTTGCTTGATGGAATTAGCTCTTCCAGCAACATTTGCATCTAGAGTCTTTGTTTTTAGGGCTAGCTGAAAACGGCTTTGGCGCTGAAGTGGTTTCTGAATGTGGAGTTGGTGGCATGTGAAACCCGCCTGTGGAGCCTTCGTTTGTGTGGGATGCTCACCAAGCTGCATTTCAGGAGAATGCACTCAAACAGCATTAAGCATAGTGTGTGAACACGTAGTTTGCTTTAGAGCTGCCTGTCTGCCTGATGGTGTGTGAAGTCAGTGAGCCAAATGGAGTTCTTCTGGCACAAGGACCAATCGGCTGATGCTTCTTAAATATGCAATTCAGCAACATGCAATGTTGCTTGATGGAATTAGCTCTTACAGCAACATTTGCGTCTAGAGCCTTTGTATTTAGGGCTAGCTGAAAACGTCTTTGGCGCTGAAGTGGTTTCTGAATGTGGAGTTGGTGGCATGTGAAACCCGTCTGTGGAGCCTTCGTTTTTGTGGGAGGCTCACCCAGCTGCATTTCAGGAGAATGCACTCAAACGGCATTAAGCATAGTGTGTGAACACGTAGTTTGCTTGAGAGCTGCCTGTCAGCCTGATGGTGTGTGAAGTCAGTGAGCCAAATGGAGTTCTTCTGGCACAAGAATCACTCAGCTGATGCTTCTTCAATATGCAATTCAGCAACATGCAATGTTGCTTGATTGAATTAGCTCTTACAGCAACATTTGCGTCTAGAGCCTTTGTATTTAGGGCTAGCTGAAAACGGCTTTGGCGCTGAAGTGGTTTCTGAATGTGGAGTTGCTGGCATGTAAAACCCGCCTGTGGAGCCTTCATTTGTGTGGGATGCTCACCAAGCTGCATTTCAGGAGAATGCACTCAAACGGCATTAAGCATAGTGTGTGAACACGTAGTTTGCTTGAGAGATGCCTGTCAGCCTGATGGTGTGTGAAGTCAGTGAGCCAAATGGAGTTGTTGTGGCACAAGAACCACTCGGCTGATGCTTCTTCAATATGCAATTCAGCAACATGCAGTGTTGCTTGATGGAATTAGCTCTTACAGCAACATTTGCGTCTAGAGCCTTTGTATTTAGGGCTAGCTGAAAAGCGCTGAAGTGGTTTCTGAATGTGGAGTTGGTGGCATGTGAAACCTGCCTGTGGAGCCTTCGTTTGTGTGGGATGCTCACCAAGCTGCATTTCAGGAGAATGCACTCAAACGGCATTAAGCATAGTGTGTGAACACGTAGTTTGCTTGAGAGCTGCCTGTTAGACTGATGGTGTGTGAAGTCAGTGAGCCAAATGGAGTTGTTCTGCCACAAGAACCACTCGGCTGATGCTTCTTCAATATGCAATTCAGCAACATGCAATTTGCTTGATGGAATTAGCTCTGACAGCAACATTTGCGTCTAGAGCCTTTGTATTTAGGGCTAGCTGAAAACGGCTTTGGCGCTGAAGTGGTTTCTGAATGTGGAGTTGGTGGCATGTGAAACCCCCCTGTGGAGCCTTCGTTTGTGTGGGATGCTCACCAAGCTGCATTTCAGGAGAATGCACTCAAACAGCATTAAGCATAGTGTGTGAACACGTAGTTTGCTTGAGAGCTGCCTGTCAGCCTGATGGTGTGTGAAGTCAGTGAGCCAAATGGGGTTTTTCTGCCACAAGAACCACTCAGCTGATGCTTCTTCAATATGCAATTCAGCAACATGCAGTGTTGCTTGATTTAATTAGCTCTTACAGCAGCATTTCTTGCTGGAGCCTTTGTATTTAGGGCTAGCTGAAAACGGTTTTGTCGCTGAAGTGGTTTCTGAATGTGGAGTTGGTGGCATGTGAAACCCGCATGTGGAGCCTTCGTTTGTGTGGGATGCTCACACAGCTGCATTTCAGAACAATGCACTCAAACGGCATTCAGCATAGTGTGTGAACACGTAGTTTGCTTGAGAGCTGCCTGTCAGCCTGATGGTGTGTGAAGTCAGTGAGCCAAATGGGGTTGTTCTGCCACAAGAACCACTCGGCTGATGCTTCTTCAATATGCAATTCAGCAAAATGCAGTGTTGCTTGACTGAATTAGCTATTACAGCAACATTTGCGTCTAGAGCCTTTGTATTTATGGCTAGCTGAAAACGGCTTTGGCGCTGAAGTGGTTTCTGAATGTGGAGTTGGTGGCATGTGAAACCCGCCTGTGGAGCCTTCGTTTGTGTGGGATGCTCACCAAGATGCGTTTCATAACAATGTACTCAAACGGAATTAAGCATAGTGTATGAACACGTAGTTTGCTTTAGAGCTGCCTGTCAGCCTGATGGTGTGTGAAGTCAGTGAGCCAAATGGAGTTCTTCTGGCACAAGAACCACTCAGCTGATGCTTCTTCAATATGCAATTCAGCAACATGCAGTGTTGCTTGATTGAATTAGCTCTTCCAGCAACATTTGCTTCTAGAGCCTTTGTATTTAGGGCTAGCTGAAAACGGCTTTGGCGCTGAAGTGGTTTCTGAATGTGGAGTTGGTGGCATGTGAAACCCGCCTGTGGAGCCTTCCTTTGTGTGGGATGCTCACACAGCTGCATTTCAGGAGAATGCACTCAAACAGCATTACGCATAGTGTGTGAACACGTAGTTTGCTTGAGAGCTGCCTGTCAGCCTGATGGTGTGTGAAGTCAGTGAGCCAAATGGAGTTGTTCTGCCACAAGAACCACTCAAATAATGCTTATTCAATATGCAATTCAGCAAAATGCAGTGTTGCTTGATGGAATTAGCACTTACAGCAACATTTGCGTCTAGAGCCTTTATATTTAGGGCTAGCTGAAAACGGCTTTGGCGCTGAAGTGGTTTCTGAATGTGGAGTTGGTGGCATGTGAAACCCGCCTGTGGAGCCTTCGTTTGTGTGGGATGCTCACCAACCTGCATTTCAGGAGAATGCACTCAAACGGCATTAAGCATAGTGTGTGAAATATGAGTTTGCTTGAGAGCTGCCTGTCAGCCTGATGGTGTGTGAAGTCAGTGAGCCAAATGGAGTTCCTCTGGCACAAGAACCACTCGGCTGATGCTTCTTCAATATGCAATTCAACAACATGCAGTGTTGCTTGATGGAATTAGCTCTTACAGCAACATTTGCGTCTAGAGCCTTTGTATTTAGGGCTAGCTGAAAACAGCTTTGGCCCTGAAGTGGTTTCTGAATGTGGAGTTGGTGGCATGTGAAACCCGCCTGTGGAGCCTTCGTTTGTGTGGGCTGCTCACCAAGCTGCATTTCAGAACAATGCACTCAAATGGAATTAAGCATAGTGTATGAACACGTAGTTTGCTTTAGAGCTGCCTGTCATCCTGATGGTGTGTGAAGTCAGTGAGCCAAATGGAGTTCTTCTGGCAGAAGAACCACTCGGCTGATGCTTCTTCAATATGCAATTCAGGCAAATGCAGTTTTGCTTGATGGAATTAGCTCTTACAGCAACATTTGCGTCTAGAGCCTTTATATTTAGGGCTAGCTGAAAATGGCTTTGGCGCTGAAGTGGTTTCTGAATGTGGAGTTGGTGGCATGTGAAACCCACCTGTGGAGCCTTCGTTTGTGTGGGATGCTCACCAAGCTGCATTTCAGGAGAATGCACGCAAACGGCATTAAGCATAGTGTGGCAACACGTAGTTTGCTTGAGAGATGCCTGTCAGCCTGATGGTGTGTGAAGTCAGTGAGCCAAATGGAGTTCTTCTGGCACAAGAACCACTCGACTGATGCTTCTTCAATATGCAATTCAGCAACATGCAATGTTGCTTGATGGAATTAGCTCTTACAGCAACATTTGCGTCTAGAACCTTTGTATTTAGGGCTAGCTGAAAACGGCTTTAGCGCTGAAGTGGTTTCTGAATGTGGAGTTGGTGGCATGTGAAACCCGCCTGTGGAGCCTTCGTTTGTGTGGGATGCTCACCAAGCTGCATTTCAGGAGAATGCACTCAAACAGCATTAAGCATAGTGTGTGAAATATGAGTTTGCTTGAGAGCTGCCTGACAGCCTGATGGTGTGTGAAGTCAGTGAGCAAAACGGAGTTGTTCTGGCACAAGACCCACTCGGCTGATGCTTCTTCTATATGCAATTCAGCATCATGCAATGTTGCTTGATGGAATTAGCTCTTACAGCAGCATTTCTTGCTGGAGCCTTTGTATTTAGGGCTAGCTGAAAACGGTTTTGTCGCTGAAGTGGTTTCTGAATGTGGAGTTGGTGGCATGTGAAACCCGCCTGTGGAGCCTTCGTTTGTGTGGGATGCTCACCCAGCTGCATTTCAGGACAATGCACTCAAACGTCATTAAGCATAGTGTGTGAACACGTAGTTTGCTTGAGAGCTGCCTGTCAGCCTGATGGTGTGTGAAGTCAGTGAGCCAAATGGGGTTGTTCTGCCACAAGAACCACTCGGCTGATTCTTCTTAAATATGCAATTCAGCAACATGCAATGTTGCTTGATGCAATTAGCTCTTACAGCAACATTTGCGTCTAGAGCCTTTGTATTTAGGGCTAGCTGAAAACGGCTTTGGCGCTGAAGTGTTTTCTGAATGTGGAGTTGGTGGCATGTGAAACCCGCCTGTGGAGCCTTCGTTTGTGTGGGATGCTCACCAAGCTGCATTTCAGGATAATGCACTCAAACGGCATTAAGCATAGTGTGTGAAATATGAGTTTGCTTGAGAGCTGCCTGTCAGCCTGATGGTGTGTGAAGTCAGTGAGGCAAATGGGGTTGTTCTGGCACAAGAACTACTCGGCTGATGCTTCTTCAATATGCAATTCAGCAACATGCAGTGTTGCTTGATGGAATTAGCTCTTACAGCAACATTTGCGTCTAGAGCCTTTGCATTTAGGGCTAGCTGAAAAGGGCTTTAGCGCTGAAGTGGTTTCTGAATGTGGAGTTGGTGGCATGTGAAACCGCCTGTATACACTTCATTTGTGTGGGATGCTCACCCAGCTGCATTTCAGGACAATGCACTCAAACGGCATTAAGCATAGTGTGTGAAATATGAGTTTGCTTGAGAGCTGCCTGTTAGACTGATGGTGTGTGAAGTCAGTGAGCCAAATGGAGTTCTTCTGGCACAAGAACCACTCAGCTGATGCTTCTTCAATATGCAATTCAGCAAAATGCAATGTTGCTTGATGGAATTAGCTCTTACAGCAACATTTGCGTCTAGAGCCTTTGCATTTAGGGCTAGCTGAAAACAGCTTTGGCGCTGAAGTGGTTTCTGAATGTGGAGTTGGTGGCATGTGAAACCGCCTGTATACACTTCATTTGTGTGGGATGCTCACCAAGCTGCATTTCAGGAGAATGCACTCAAACGGCATTAAGCATAGTGTGTGAAATATGAGTTTGCTTGAGAGCTGCCTTTCAGCCTGATGGTGTGTGAAGTCAGTGAGCCAAATGGAGTTCTTCTGCCACAAGAACCACTCGGCTGATGCTTCTTCTATATGCAATTCAGCAACATGCAATGTTGCTTGATTGAATTAGCTCTTACAGCAGCATTTCTGGCTGGAGCCTTTGTATTTAGGGCTAGCTGAAAACCGTTTTGTCGCTGAAGTGGTTTCTGAATGTGGAGTTGGTGGCATGTGAAACCCGCCTGTGGAGCCTTCGTTTGTGTGGGATGCTCACCCAGCTGCATTTCAGAACAATGCTCTCAAACGTCATTCAGCATAGTGTGTGAACACGTAGTTTGCTTGAAAGCTGCCTGTCAGCCTGATGGTGTGTGAAGTCAGTGAGCCAAATGGGGTTGTTCTGGCACAAGAACCACTCGGCTGATTCTTCTTAAATATGCAATTCAGCAACATGCAATGTTGCTTGATGCAATTAGCTCTTACAGCAACATTTGCATCTAGAGCCTTTGTATTTAGGGCTAGCTGAAAACGGCTTTGGCGCTGAAGTGGTTTCTGAATGTGGAGTTGGTGGCATGTGAAACCCGCCTGTGGAGCCTTCGTTTGTGTGGGATGCTCACCAAGCTGCATTTCAGGACAATGCACTCAAACGGCATTAAGCATAGTGTGTGAAATATGAGTTTGCTTGAGAGCTGCCTGTCAGCCTGATGGTGTGTGAAGTCAGTGAGCCAAATGGAGTTCTTCTGCCACAAGAACCACTCGGCTGATGCTTCTTCAATATGCAATTCAGCAACATGCAGTGTTGCTTGATGGAATTAGCTCTTACAGCAGCATTTCTGGCTGGAGCCTTTGTATTTAGGGCTAGCTGAAAACGGCTTTGGCGCTGAAGTGGTTTCTTAATGTGGAGTTGGTGGCATGTGAAACCTGCCTGTGGAGCCTTCGTTTGTGTGGGATGCTTACCAAGCTGCATTTCAGAACAATGCACTCAAACGGCATTAAGCATAGTGTATGAACACGTAGTTTGCTTGAGAGCTGCCTGTCAGCCTGATGGTGTGTGAAGTCAGTGAGCCAAATGGAGTTGTTCTGCCACAAGAACCACTCGGCTGATGCTTATTCAATATGCAATTCAGCAAAATGCAGTGTTGCTTGATGGAATTAGCTCTTACAGCAACATTTGCGTCTAGAGCCTTTGTATTTAGGGCTAGCTGAAAACGGCTTTGGCGCTGAAGTGGTTTCTGAATGTGGAGTTGGTGGCATGTGAAACCCGCCTGTGGAGCCTTCGTTTGTGTGGGATGCTCACCAAGCTGCATTTCAGGAGAATGCACTCAAACGGCATTAAGCATAGTGTGTGAACACGTAGTTTGCTTGAGAGCTGCCTGTCAGCCTGATGGTGTGTGAAGTCAGTGAGCCAAATACAGTTGTTCTCCAACAAGAACCACTCGGCTGATGCTTCTTCAATATGCAATTCAGCAACATGCAGTGTTGCTTGATGGAATTAGCTCTTACAGCAACATTTGCGTCTAGAGCCTTTGTATTTAGGGCTAGCTGAAAAGGGCTTTAGCGCTGAAGTGGTTTCTGAAGGTGGAGTTGGTGGCATGTGAAACCCGCCTGTGGAGCCTTCGTTTGTGTGGGATGCTCACCAAGCTGCATTTCACGAGAATGCACTCAAACGGCATTAAGCATAGTGTGTGAACACGTAGTTTGCTTGAGAGCTGCCGGTCAGCCTGATGGAGTGTGACAAGTCAGTGAGCCAAATGGGGTTGTTCTGCTACAAGAACCACTCGGCTGATGCTTCTTCAATATGCAATTCAGCAAAATGCAGTGTTGCTTGAAGGAATTAGCTCTTACAGCAACATTTGCGTCTAGAGCCTTTATATTTAGGGCTAGCTGAAAACGGCTTTGGCGCTGAAGTGGTTTCTGAATGTGGAGTTGGTGGCATGTGAAACCTGCCTGTGGAGCCTTCGTTTGTGTGGGCTGCTTACCAAGCTGCATTTCAGAACAATGCACTCAAACGGCATTAAGCATAGTGTGTGAAATATGAGTTTGCTTGAGAGCTGCTTGTCAGCCTGATGGTGTGTGAAGTCAGTGAGCCAAATGGAGTTCTTCTGGCACAAGAACCACTCGGCTGATGCTTCTTCAATATGCAATTCAGCAACATGCAGTGTTGCTTGATGGAATTAGCTCTTACAGCAACATTTGCGTCTAGAGCCTTTGTATTTAGGGCTAGCTGAAAAGGGCTTTAGCGCTGAAGTGGTTTCTGAATGTGGAGTTGGTGGCATGTGAAACCCGCCTGTGGAGCCTTCGTTTGTGTGGGATGCTCACCAAGCTGCATTTCAGGAGAATGCACTCAAACGGCATTAAGCATAGTGTGTGAACACGTAGTTTGCTTGAGAGCTGCCGGTCAGCCTGTTGGTGTGTGAAGTCAGTGAGCCAAATGGAGTTGTTCTCCCACAAGAACAACTCGGCTGATGCTTCTTCAATATGCAATTCAGCAACATGCAGTGTTGCTTGATGGAATTAGCTCTTACAGCATCATTTGCGTCTAGAGCCTTTGTATTTAGGGCTAGCTGAAAAGGGCTTTAGCGCTGAAGTCGTTTCTGAATGTGGAGTTGGTGGCATGTGAAACCCGCCTGTGGAGCCTTCGTTTGTGTGGGATGCTCACCAAGCTGCATTTCAGGAGAATGCACTCAAACGGCATTAAGCATAGTGTGTGAACACGTAGTTTGCTTGAGAGCTGCCGGTCAGCCTGATGGAGTGTGACAAGTCAGTGAGCCAAATGGGGTTGTTCTGCTACAAGAACCACTCGGCTGATGCTTCTTCAATATGCAATTCAGCAAAATGCAGTGTTGCTTGAAGGAATTAGCTCTTACAGCAACATTTGCGTCTAGAGCCTTTATATTTAGGGCTAGCTGAAAACGGCTTTGGCGCTGAAGTGGTTTCTGAATGTGGAGTTGGTGGCATGTGAAACCTGCCTGTGGAGCCTTCGTTTGTGTGGGCTGCTTACCAAGCTGCATTTCAGAACAATGCACTCAAACGGCATTAAGCATAGTGTGTGAAATATGAGTTTGCTTGAGAGCTGCTTGTCAGCCTGATGGTGTGTGAAGTCAGTGAGCCAAATGGAGTTCTTCTGGCACAAGAACCACTCGGCTGATGCTTCTTCAATATGCAATTCAGCAACATGCAGTGTTGCTTGATGGAATTAGCTCTTACAGCAACATTTGCGTCTAGAGCCTTTGTATTTAGGGCTAGCTGAAAAGGGCTTTAGCGCTGAAGTGGTTTCTGAATGTGGAGTTGGTGGCATGTGAAACCCGCCTGTGGAGCCTTCGTTTGTGTGGGATGCTCACCCAGCTGCATTTCAGAACAATGCACTCAAACGTCATTCAGCATAGTGTGTGAACACGTAGTTTGCTTGAAAGCTGCCTGTCAGCCTGATGGTGTGTGAAGTCAGTGAGCCAAATGGGGTTGTTCTGTCACAAGAACCACTCGGCTGATTCTTCTTAAATATGCAATTCAGCAACATGCAATGTTGCTTGATGCAATTAGCTCTTACAGCAACATTTGCGTCTAGAGCCTTTGTATTTAGGGCTAGCTGAAAACGGCTTTGGCGCTGAAGTGGTTTCTGAATGTGGAGTTGGTGGCATGTGAAACCCGCCTGTGGAGCCTTCGTTTGTGTGGGATGCTCACCAAGCTGCATTTCAGGACAATGCACTGAAACGGCATTAAGCATAGTGTGTGAAATATGAGTTTGCTTGAGAGCTGCCTGTCAGCCTGATGGTGTGTGAAGTCAGTGAGGCAAATGGAGTTCTTCTGCCACAAGAACCACTCGGCTGATGCTTCTTCAATATGCAATTCAGCAACATGCAGTGTTGCTTGATGGAATTAGCTCTTACAGCAGCATTTCTGGCTGGAGCCTTTGTATTTAGGGCTAGCTGAAAACGGCTTTGGCGCTGAAGTGGTTTCTGAATGTGGAGTTGGTGGCATGTGAAACCTGCCTGTGGAGCCGTCGTTTGTGTGGGATGCTTACCAAGCTGCATTTCAGAACAATGCACTCAAACGGCATTAAGCATAGTGTATGAACACGTAGTTTCCTTGAGAGCTGCCTGTCAGCCTGATGGTGTGTGAAGTCAGTGAGCCAAATGGAGTTGTTCTGCCACAAGAAACACTCGGCTGATGCTTCTTCAATATGCAATTCAGCAACTTGCAATGTGGCTTGATGGAATTAGCTCTTACAGCAATATTTGCTTCTAGAGCCTTTGTATTTAGGGCTAGCTGAAAACGGTTTTGGCGCTGAAGTGGTTTCTGAATGTGGAGTTGGTGGCATGTGAAACCCGCCTGTGGAGCCTTCATTTGTGTGGGATGCTCACCAAGCTGCATTTCAGGAGAATGCACTCAAACAGTATTAAGCATAGTGTGTGAAATATGAGTTTGCTTGAGAGCTGCCTGTCATCCTGATGGTGTGTGAAGTAAGTGAGCCAAATGGGGTTGTTCTGGCACAAGAACCACTCGGCTGATGCTTCTTCAATATGCAATTCAGCAACATGCAGTGTTGCTTGATGGAATTAGCTCTTACAGCAACATTTGCGTCTAGAGCCTTTGTATTTAGGGCTAGCTGAAAACGGCTTTGGCGCTGAAGTGGTTTCTGAATGTGGAGTTGGTGGCATGTGAAACCCGCCTGTGGAGCCTTCGTTTGCGTGGGATGCTCACCAAGCTGCATTTTAGGAGAATGCACTCAAACGGCATTAAGCATAGTGTGTGAACACGTAGTTTGCTTGAGAGCTGCCTGTCAGCCTGATGGTGTGTGAAGTCAGTGAGCCAAATGGAGTTGTTCTGCCACAAGAACCACTCGGCTGATGCTTCTTCAATATGCAATTCAGCAACATGCAATGTTGCTTGATTGAATTAGCTCTTACAGCAACATTTGCGTCTAGAGCCTTTGTATTTAGGGCTAGCTGAAAATGGCTTTGGCGCTGAAGTGGTTTCTGAATGTGGAGTTGGTGGCATGTGAAACCCGCCTGTGGAGCCTTCGTTTGTGTGGGATGCTCACCCAGGTGCATTTCAGGAGAATGCACTCAAACGGTATTAAGCATAGTGTGTGAACACGTAGTTTGCTTGAGAGCTGCCTGTCAGCCTGATGGTGTGTCAAGTCAGTGAGCCAAATGGAGTTCTTCTGCCACAAGAACCACTCGGCTGATGCTTCTTCAATATGCAATTCAGCAACATGCAGTGTTGCTTGATGGAATTAGCTCTTACAGCAACATTTGCGTCTAGAGCCTTTGTATTTAGGGCTAGCTGAAAAGGGCTTTAGCGCTGAAGTGGTTTCTGAATGTGGAGTTGGTGGCATGTGAAACCGCCTGTGGAGCCTTCGTTTGTGTGGGATGCTCACCAAGCTGCATTTCAAGACAATGCACTCAAACGGCATTAAGCATAGTGTGTGAAATATGAGTTTGCTTGAGAGCTGCCTGTTAGACTGATGGTGTGTGAAGTCAGTGAGCCAAATGGAGTTGTTCTGCCACAAGAACCACTCAGCTGATGCTTCTTCAATATGCAATTCAGCAAAATGCAATGTTGCTTGATGGAATTAGCTCTTACAGCAACATTTGCGTCTAGAGCCTTTGCATTTAGGGCTAGCTGAAAACAGCTTTGGCACTGAAGTGGTTTCTGAATGTGGAGTTGGTGGCATGTGAAACCGCCTGTATACACTTCATTTGTGTGGGATGCTCGCCAAGCTGCATTTCAGGAGAATGCACTCAAACGGCATTAAGCATAGTGTGTGAAATATGAGTTTGCTTGAGAGCTGCCTGTCAGCCTGATGGTGTGTGAAGTCAGTGAGCCAAATGGAGTTCTGGCACAAGAACCACTCAGCTGATGCTTCTTCTATATGCAATTCAGCAACATGCAATGTTGCTTGATTGAATTAGCTCTTACAGCAGCATTTTTGGCTGGAGCCTTTGTATTTAGGGCTAGCTGAAAACGGTTTTGTCGCTGAAGTGGTTTCTGAATGTGGAGTTGGTGGCATGTGAAACCCGCCTGTGGAGCCTTCGTTTGTGTGGGATGCTCACCCAGCTGCATTTCAGAACAATGCACTCAAACGTCATTCAGCATAGTGTGTGAACACGTAGTTTGCTTGAAAGCTGCCTGTCAGCCTGATGGTGTGTGAAGTCAGTGAGCCAAATGGGGTTGTTCTGTCACAAGAACCACTCGGCTGATTCTTCTTAAATATGCAATTCAGCAACATGCAATGTTGCTTGATGCAATTAGCTCTTACAGCAACATTTGCGTCTAGAGCCTTTGTATTTAGGGCTAGCTGAAAACGGCTTTGGCGCTGAAGTGGTTTCTGAATGTGGAGTTGGTGGCATGTGAAACCCGCCTGTGGAGCCTTCGTTTGTGTGGGATGCTCACCCAGCTGCATTTCAGGACAATGCACTCAAACGGCATTAAGCATAGTGTGTAAAATATGAGTGCTTGAGAGCTGCCTGTCAGCCTGATGGTGTGTGAAGTCAGTGAGCCAAATGGAGTTCTTCTGCCACAAGAACCACTCGGCTGATGCTTCTTCAATATGCAATTCAGCAACATGCAGTGTTGCTTGATGGAATTAGCTCTTACAGCAGCATTTCTGGCTGGAGCCTTTGTATTTAGGGCTAGCTGAAAACGGCTTTGGCGCTGAAGTGTTTTCTGAATGTGGAGTTGGTGGCATGTGAAACCTGCCTGTGGAGCCGTCGTTTGTGTGGGATGCTTACCAAGCTGCATTTCAGAACAATGCACTCAAACGGCATTAAGCATAGTGTTTGAACACGTAGTTTCCTTGAGAGCTGCCTGTCAGCCTGATGGTGTGTGAAGTCAGTGAGCCAAATGGAGTTGTTCTGCCACAAGAAACACTCGGCTGATGCTTCTTCAATATGCAATTCAGCAACTTGCAATGTGGCTTGATGGAATTAGCTCTTACAGCAATATTTGCGTCTAGAGCCTTTGTATTTAGGGCTAGCTGAAAACGGCTTTGGCGCTGAAGTGGTTTCTGAATGTGGAGTTGGTGGCATGTGAAACCCGCCTGTGGAGCCTTCATTTGTGTGGGATGCTCACCAAGCTGCATTTCAGGAGAATGCACTCAAACAGTATTAAGCATAGTGTGTGAAATATGAGTTTGCTTGAGAGCTGCCTGTCATCCTGATGGTGTGTGAAGTAAGTGAGCCAAATGGGGTTGTTCTGGCACAAGAACCACTCGGCTGATGCTTCTTCAATATGCAATTCAGCAACATGCAGTGTTGCTTGATGGAATTAGCTCTTACAGCAACATTTGCGTCTAGAGCCTTTGTATTTAGGGCTAGCTGAAAATGGCTTTGGCGCTGAAGTGGTTTCTGAATGTGGAGTTGGTGGCATGTGAAACCCGCCTGTGGAGCCTTCGTTTGTGTGGGATGCTGACCCAGGTGCATTTCAGGAGAATGCACTCAAACGGTATTAAGCATAGTGTGTGAACACGTAGTTTGCTTGAGAGCTGCCTGTCAGCCTGATGGTGTGTCAAGTCAGTGAGCCAAATGGAGTTCTTCTGCCACAAGAACCACTCGGCTGATGCTTCTTCAATATGCAATTCAGCAACATGCAGTGTTGCTTGATGGAATTAGCTCTTACAGCAACATTTGCGTCTAGAGCCTTTGTATTTAGGGCTAGCTGAAAAGGGCTTTAGCGCTGAAGTGGTTTCTGAATGTGGAGTTGGTGGCATGTGAAACCGCCTGTGGAGCCTTCGTTTGTGTGGGATGCTCACCAAGCTGCATTTCAAGACAATGCACTCAAACGGCATTAAGCATAGTGTGTGAAATATGAGTTTGCTTGAGAGCTGCCTGTTAGACTGATGGTGTGTGAAGTCAGTGAGCCAAATGGAGTTGTTCTGCCACAAGAACCACTCAGCTGATGCTTCTTCAATATGCAATTCAGCAAAATGCAATGTTGCTTGATGGAATTAGCTCTTACAGCAACATTTGTGTCTAGAGCCTTTGCATTTAGGGCTAGCTGAAAACAGCTTTGGCGCTGAAGTGGTTTCTGAATGTGGAGTTGGTGGCATGTGAAACCGCCTGTATACACTTCATTTGTGTGGGATGCTCGCCAAGCTGCATTTCAGGAGAATGCACTCAAACGGCATTAAGCATAGTGTGTGAAATATGAGTTTGCTTGAGAGCTGCCTGTCAGCCTGATGGTGTGTGAAGTCAGTGAGCCAAATGGAGTTCTGGCACAAGAACCACTCAGCTGATGCTTCTTCTATATGCAATTCAGCAACATGCAATGTTGCTTGATTGAATTAGCTCTTACAGCAGCATTTTTGGCTGGAGCCTTTGTATTTAGGGCTAGCTGAAAACGGTTTTGTCGCTGAAGTGGTTTCTGAATGTGGAGTTGGTGGCATGTGAAACCCGCCTGTGGAGCCTTCGTTTGTGTGGGATGCTCACCCAGCTGCATTTCAGAACAATGCACTCAAACGTCATTCAGCATAGTGTGTGAACACGTAGTTTGCTTGAAAGCTGCCTGTCAGCCTGATGGTGTGTGAAGTCAGTGAGCCAAATGGGGTTGTTCTGTCACAAGAACCACTCGGCTGATTCTTCTTAAATATGCAATTCAGCAACATGCAATGTTGCTTGATGCAATTAGCTCTTACAGCAACATTTGCGTCTAGAGCCTTTGTATTTAGGGCTAGCTGAAAACGGCTTTGGCGCTGAAGTGGTTTCTGAATGTGGAGTTGGTGGCATGTGAAACCCGCCTGTGGAGCCTTCGTTTGTGTGGGATGCTCACCAAGCTGCATTTCAGGACAATGCACTCAAACGGCATTAAGCATAGTGTGTAAAATATGAGTTTGCTTGAGAGCTGCCTGTCAGCCTGATGGTGTGTGAAGTCAGTGAGCCAAATGGAGTTCTTCTGCCACAAGAACCACTCGGCTGATGCTTCTTCAATATGCAATTCAGCAACATGCAGTGTTGCTTGATGGAATTAGCTCTTACAGCAGCATTTCTGGCTGGAGCCTTTGTATTTAGGGCTAGCTGAAAACGGCTTTGGCGCTGAAGTGTTTTCTGAATGTGGAGTTGGTGGCATGTGAAACCTGCCTGTGGAGCCGTCGTTTGTGTGGGATGCTTACCAAGCTGCATTTCAGAACAATGCACTCAAACGGCATTAAGCATAGTGTATGAACACGTAGTTTCCTTGAGAGCTGCCTGTCAGCCTGATGGTGTGTGAAGTCAGTGAGCCAAATGGAGTTGTTCTGCCACAAGAAACACTCGGCTGATGCTTCTTCAATATGCAATTCAGCAACTTGCAATGTGGCTTGATGGAATTAGCTCTTACAGCAATATTTGCGTCTAGAGCCTTTGTATTTAGGGCTAGCTGAAAACGGCTTTGGCGCTGAAGTGGTTTCTGAATGTGGAGTTGGTGGCATGTGAAACCCGCCTGTGGAGCCTTCATTTGTGTGGGATGCTCACCAAGCTGCATTTCAGGAGAATGCACTCAAACAGTATTAAGCATAGTGTGTGAAATATGAGTTTGCTTGAGAGCTGCCTGTCAGCCTGATGGTGTGTGAAGTCAGTGAGCCAAATGGAGTTGTTCTGCCACAAGAACCACTCGGCTGATGCTTCTTCAATATGCAATTCAGCAACATGCAGTGTTGCTTGATGGAATTAGCTCTTACAGCAACATTTGCGCCTAGAGCCTTTGTATTTAGGGCTAGCTGAAAATGGCTTTGGCGCTGAAGTGGTTTCTGAATGTGGAGTTGGTGGCATGTGAAACCCGCCTGTGGAGCCTTCGTTTGTGTGGGATGCTGACCCAGGTGCATTTCAGGAGAATGCACTCAAACGGTATTAAGCATAGTGTGTGAACACGTAGTTTGCTTGAGAGCTGCCTGTCAGCCTGATGGTGTGTCAAGTCAGTGAGCCAAATGGAGTTCTTCTGCCACAAGAACCACTCGGCTGATGCTTCTTCAATATGCAATTCAGCAACATGCAGTGTTGCTTGATGGAATTAGCTCTTACAGCAACATTTGCGTCTAGAGCCTTTGTATTTAGGGCTAGCTGAAAAGGGCTTTAGCGCTGAAGTGGTTTCTGAATGTGGAGTTGGTGGCATGTGAAACCGCCTGTGGAGCCTTCGTTTGTGTGGGATGCTCACCAAGCTGCATTTCAAGACAATGCACTCAAACGGCATTAAGCATAGTGTGTGAAATATGAGTTTGCTTGAGAGCTGCCTGTTAGACTGATGGTGTGTGAAGTCAGTGAGCCAAATGGAGTTGTTCTGCCACAAGAACCACTCAGCTGATGCTTCTACAATATGCAATTCAGCAAAATGCAATGTTGCTTGATGGAATTAGCTCTTACAGCAACATTTGTGTCTAGAGCCTTTGCATTTAGGGCTAGCTGAAAACAGCTTTGGCGCTGAAGTGGTTTCTGAATGTGGAGTTGGTGGCATGTGAAACCGCCTGTATACACTTCATTTGTGTGGGATGCTCGCCAAGCTGCATTTCAGGAGAATGCACTCAAACGGCATTAAGCATAGTGTGTGAAATATGAGTTTGCTTGAGAGCTGCCTGTCAGCCTGATGGTGTGTGAAGTCAGTGAGCCAAATGGAGTTCTGGCACAAGAACCACTCAGCTGATGCTTCTTCTATATGCAATTCAGCAACATGCAATGTTGCTTGATTGAATTAGCTCTTACAGCAGCATTTTTGGCTGGAGCCTTTGTATTTAGGGCTAGCTGAAAACGGTTTTGTCGCTGAAGTGGTTTCTGAATGTGGAGTTGGTGGCATGTGAAACCCGCCTGTGGAGCCTTCGTTTGTGTGGGATGCTCACCCAGCTGCATTTCAGAACAATGCACTCAAACGTCATTCAGCATAGTGTGTGAACACGTAGTTTGCTTGAAAGCTGCCTGTCAGCCTGATGGTGTGTGAAGTCAGTGAGCCAAATGGGGTTGTTCTGTCACAAGAACCACTCGGCTGATTCTTCTTAAATATGCAATTCAGCAACATGCAATGTTGCTTGATGCAATTAGCTCTTACAGCAACATTTGCGTCTAGAGCCTTTGTATTTAGGGCTAGCTGAAAACGGCTTTGGCGCTGAAGTGGTTTCTGAATGTGGAGTTGGTGGCATGTGAAACCCGCCTGTGGAGCCTTCGTTTGTGTGGGATGCTCACCAAGCTGCATTTCAGGACAATGCACTCAAACGGCATTAAGCATAGTGTGTAAAATATGAGTTTGCTTGAGAGCTGCCTGTCAGCCTGATGGTGTGTGAAGTCAGTGAGCCAAATGGAGTTCTTCTGCCACAAGAACCACTCGGCTGATGCTTCTTCAATATGCAATTCAGCAACATGCAGTGTTGCTTGATGGAATTAGCTCTTACAGCAGCATTTCTGGCTGGAGCCTTTGTATTTAGGGCTAGCTGAAAACGGCTTTGGCGCTGAAGTGTTTTCTGAATGTGGAGTTGGTGGCATGTGAAACCTGCCTGTGGAGCCGTCGTTTGTGTGGGATGCTTACCAAGCTGCATTTCAGAACAATGCACTCAAACGGCATTAAGCATAGTGTATGAACACGTAGTTTCCTTGAGAGCTGCCTGTCAGCCTGATGGTGTGTGAAGTCAGTGAGCCAAATGGAGTTGTTCTGCCACAAGAAACACTCGGCTGATGCTTCTTCAATATGCAATTCAGCAACTTGCAATGTGGCTTGATGGAATTAGCTCTTACAGCAATATTTGCGTCTAGAGCCTTTGTATTTAGGGCTAGCTGAAAACGGCTTTGGCGCTGAAGTGGTTTCTGAATGTGGAGTTGGTGGCATGTGAAACCCGCCTGTGGAGCCTTCATTTGTGTGGGATGCTCACCAAGCTGCATTTCAGGAGAATGCACTCAAACAGTATTAAGCATAGTGTGTGAAATATGAGTTTGCTTGAGAGCTGCCTGTCAGCCTGATGGTGTGTGAAGTCAGTGAGCCAAATGGAGTTGTTCTGCCACAAGAACCACTCGGCTGATGCTTCTTCAATATGCAATTCAGCAACATGCAATGTTGCTTGATTGAATTAGCTCTTACAGCAACATTTGCGTCTAGAGCCTTTGTATTTAGGGCTAGCTGAAAACGGCTTTGGCGCTGAAGTGGTTTCTGAATGTGGAGTTGGTGGCATGTGAAACCCGCTTGTGGAGCCTTCGTTTGTGTGGGATGCTCACCAAGCTGCATTTCAGGAGAATGCACTCAAACAGCATTAAGCATAGTGTGTGAACACGTAGTTTGCTTGAGAGCTGCCTGTCAGACTGATGGTGTGTCAAGTCAGTGAGCCAAATGGAGTTCTTCTGCCACAAGAACCACTCGGCTGATGCTTCTTCAATATGCAATTCAGCAACATGCAGTGTTGCTTGATGGAATTAGCTCTTACAGCAACATTTGCGTCTAGAGCCTTTGTATTTAGGGCTAGCTGAAAAGGGCTTTAGCGCTGAAGTGGTTTCTGAATGTGGAGTTGGTGGCATGTGAAACCCGCCTGTGGAGCCTTCGTTTGTGTGGGATGCTCACCAAGCTGCATTTCAAGACAATGCACTCAAACGGCATTAAGCATCGTGTGTGAAATATGAGTTTGCTTGAGAGCTGCCTGTTAGACTGATGGTGTGTGAAGTCAGTGAGCCAAATGGAGTTGTTCTGCCACAAGAACCACTCAGCTGATGCTTCTTCAATATGCAATACAGCAAAATGCAATGTTGCTTGATGGAATTAGCTCTTACAGCAACATTTGCGTCTAGAGCCTTTGCATTTAGGGCTAGCTGAAAACAGCTTTGGCGCTGAAGTGGTTTCTGAATGTGGAGTTGGTGGCATGTGAAACCGCCTGTATACACTTCATTTGTGTGGGATGCTCGCCAAGCTGCATTTCAGGAGAATGCACTCAAACGGCATTAAGCATAGTGTGTGAAATATGAGTTTGCTTGAGAGCTGCCTGTCAGCCTGATGGTGTGTGAAGTCAGTGAGCCAAATGGAGTTCTTCTGGCACAAGAACCACTCAGCTGATGCTTCTTCTATATGCAATTCAGCAACATGCAATGTTGCTTGATTGAATTAGCTCTTACAGCAGCATTTCTGGCTGGAGCCTTTGTATTTAGGGCTAGCTGAAAACGGTTTTGTCGCTGAAGTGTTTTCTGAATGTGGAGTTGGTGGCATGTGAAACCCGCCTGTGGAGCCTTCGTTTGTGTGGGATGCTCACCCAGCTGCATTTCAGAACAATGCACTCAAACGTCATTCAGCATAGTGTGTGAACACGTAGTTTGCTTGAAAGCTGCCTGTCAGCCTGATGGTGTGTGAAGTCAGTGAGCCAAATGGGGTTGTTCTGTCACAAGAACCACTCGGCTGATTCTTCTTAAATATGCAATTCAGCAACATGCAATGTTGCTTGATGCAATTAGCTCTTACAGCAACATTTGCGTCTAGAGCCTTTGTATTTAGGGCTAGCTGAAAACGGGTTTGGCGCTGAAGTGGTTTCTGAATGTGGAGTTGGTGGCATGTGAAACCCGCCTGTGGAGCCTTCGTTTGTGTGGGATGCTCACCAAGCTGCATTTCAGGACAATGCACTCAAACGGCATTAAGCATAGTGTGTGAAATATGAGTTTGCTTGAGAGCTGCCTGTCAGCCTGATGGTGTGTGAAGTCAGTGAGCCAAATGGAGTTCTTCTGCCACAAGAACCACTCGGCTGATGCTTCTTCAATATGCAATTCAGCAACATGCAATGTTGCTTGATGGAATTAGCTCTTACAGCAGCATTTCTGGCTGGAGCCTTTGTATTTAGGGCTAGCTGAAAACGGCTTTGGCGCTGAAGTGGTTTCTGAATGTGGAGTTGGTGGCATGTGAAACCTGCCTGTGGAGCCCTCGTTTGTGTGGGATGCTTACCAAGCTGCATTTCAGAACAATGCACTCAAACGGCATTAAGCATAGTGTATGAACACGTAGTTTCCTTGAGAGCTGCCTGTCAGCCTGATGGTGTGTGAAGTCAGTGAGCCAAATGGAGTTGTTCTGCCACAAGAAACACTCGGCTGATGCTTCTTCAATATGCAATTCAGCAACTTGCAATGTGGCTTGATGGAATTAACTCTTACAGCAATATTTGCGTCTAGAGCCTTTGTATTTAGGGCTAGCTGAAAACGGGTTTGGCGCTGAAGTGGTTTCTGAATGTGGAGTTGGTGGCATGTGAAACCCGCCTGTGGAGCCTTCATTTGTGTGGGATGCTCACCAAGCTGCATTTCAGGAGAATGCACTCAAACAGTATTAAGCATAGTGTGTGAAATATGAGTTTGCTTGAGAGCTGCCTGTCAGCCTGATGGTGTGTGAAGTAAGTGAGCCAAATGGGGTTGTTCTGGCACAAGAACCACTCGGCTGATGCTTCTTCAATATGCAATTCAGCAAAATGCAGTGTTGCTTGATGGAATTAACTCTTACAACAACATTTGCGTCTAGAGCCTTTGTATTTAGGGCTAGCTGAAAACGGCTTTGGCGCTGAAGTGGTTTCTGAATGTGGAGTTGGTGGCATGTGAAACCCGACTGTGGAGCCTTATTTTGTGTGGGCTGCTCGCCAAGCTGCATTTCAGAACAATGCACTCAAACGGAATTAACATAATATATGAACACGTAGTTTGCTTGAGAGCTGCCTGTCAGCCTGGTGGTGTGTGAAGTCAGGGAGCCAAATCAGTTGTTCTGCCACAAGAACCACTCGGCAGATGCTTCTTCAATATGCAATTCAGCAACATGCAATATTGTTTGATGGAATTAGCTCTTCCAGCATCTTTTGCGTCTATAGCCTTTGTATTTAGGGCTAGCTGAAAACGGTTTTGGCGCTGAAGTGGTTTCTGAATGTGGAGTGGATGGCATGTGAAACCCGCCTGTAGAGCCTTCGTTTGTGTTTGATGCTCACCCAGCTGATTTCAGGACAATGCACTCAAACGGCATTAACCATAGTGTGTGAACACGTAGTTTGCTTGAGAGCTGCCTGTCAGCCTGATGGTGTGTGAAGTCAGTGAGCCAAATGGAGTTCTTCTGCCACAAGAACCACTCGGCTGATGCTTCTTCAATATGCAATTCAGCAAAATGCAGTGTTGCTTGATGGAATTAGCTCTTACAGCAACATTTGCGTCTAGAGCCTTTGTATTTAGGGCTAGCTGAGAACGGTTTTGGCGCTGAAGTGGTTTCTGCATGTGGAGTGGATGGCATGTGAAACCGCCTGTATACACTTCATTTGTGTGGGATGCTCACCCAGCTGCATTTCAGGAGAATGCACTCAAACGGCATTAACCATAGTGTGTGAACACGTAGTTTGCTTTAGGGCTGCCTGTCAGCCTGATGGTGTGTAAAGTCAGTGAGCCAAATGGAGTTCTTCTGCCACAAGAACCACTCGGCTGATGCTTCTTCAATATGCAATTCAGCAACATGCAATGTTGCTTGATGGAATTAGCTCTTACAGCAACATTTGCGACTAGAGCCTTTGTATTTAGGACTATGTGAAAACGGCTTTGGCGTTGAAGTGGTTTCTGAATGCGGAGTGTTGGCATATGAAACCCGCCTGTGGAGCCTTCGTTTGTGTGGGATGCTCACCAAGCTGCATTTCAGGACAATGTACTCAAACGCCATTAAGCATAGTGTGTGAACATGTAGTTTGCTTGAGAGCTGCCTGTCAGCCTGATGGTGTGTGAAGTCAGTGAGCCAAATGGAGTTCTTCTGCCACAAGAACCACTCGGCTGATGCTTCTTCAATATGCAATTCAGCAACATGCAGTGTTGCTTGATGGAATTAGCTCTTACAGCAACATTTGCGTCTAGAGCCTTTGTATTTATGGCTAGCTGAAAACGGCTTTGGCGCTGAAGTGGTTTCTGAATGTGGAGTTGGTGGCATGTGAATCCCTCCTGTGGTGCCTTGGTTTGTGTGGGATGCTCACCAAGCTGCATTTCAGGAGAATGCACTCAAACGGCATTAAGCATAGTGTGTAAACATGTAGTTTGCTTGAGAACTGATTGTCAGCCTGATAGTGTGTGAAGTCAGTGAGCCAAATGGAGTTCTTCTGGCAGAAAAACCACTCGGCTGATGCTTCTTCAATATGCAATTCAGCAACATGCAGTGTTGCTTGATGGAATTAGCTGCTACAACAACATATGTGTGTAGAGCCTTTGTATTTAGGGCTAGCTGAAAACGGCTTTGGCGCTGAAGTGGTTTCTGAATGTGGAGTTGGTGGCATGTGAAACCCGCCTGTGGAGCCTTCATTTGTGTGGGATGCTCACCAAGCTGCATTTCAGGAGAATGCACTCAAACAGTATTAAGCATAGTGTGTGAAATATGAGTTTGCTTGAGAGCTGCCTGTCAGCCTGATGGTGTGTGAAGTCAGTGAGCCAAATGGAGTTGTTCTGCCACAAGAACCACTCGGCTGATGCTTCTTCAATATGCAATTCAGCAACATGCAATGTTGCTTGATTGAATTAGCTCTTACAGCAACATTTGCGTCTAGAGCCTTTGTATTTAGGGCTAGCTGAAAACGGCTTTGGCGCTGAAGTGGTTTCTGAATGTGGAGTTGGTGGCATGTGAAACCCGCTTGTGGAGCCTTCGTTTGTGTGGGATGCTCACCAAGCTGCATTTCAGGAGAATGCACTCAAACAGCATTAAGCATAGTGTGTGAACACGTAGTTTGCTTGAGAGCTGCCTGTCAGACTGATGGTGTGTCAAGTCAGTGAGCCAAATGGAGTTCTTCTGCCACAAGAACCACTCGGCTGATGCTTCTTCAATATGCAATTCAGCAACATGCAGTGTTGCTTGATGGAATTAGCTCTTACAGCAACATTTGCGTCTAGAGCCTTTGTATTTAGGGCTAGCTGAAAAGGGCTTTAGCGCTGAAGTGGTTTCTGAATGTGGAGTTGGTGGCATGTGAAACCGCCTGTGGAGCCTTCGTTTGTGTGGGATGCTCACCAAGCTGCATTTCAAGACAATGCACTCAAACGGCATTAAGCATCGTGTGTGAAATATGAGTTTGCTTGAGAGCTGCCTGTTAGACTGATGGTGTGTGAAGTCAGTGAGCCAAATGGAGTTGTTCTGCCACAAGAACCACTCAGCTGATGCTTCTTCAATATGCAATACAGCAAAATGCAATGTTGCTTGATGGAATTAGCTCTTACAGCAACATTTGCGTCTAGAGCCTTTGCATTTAGGGCTAGCTGAAAACAGCTTTGGCGCTGAAGTGGTTTCTGAATGTGGAGTTGGTGGCATGTGAAACCGCCTGTATACACTTCATTTGTGTGGGATGCTCGCCAAGCTGCATTTCAGGAGAATGCACTCAAACGGCATTAAGCATAGTGTGTGAAATATGAGTTTGCTTGAGAGCTGCCTGTCAGCCTGATGGTGTGTGAAGTCAGTGAGCCAAATGGAGTTCTTCTGGCACAAGAACCACTCAGCTGATGCTTCTTCTATATGCAATTCAGCAACATGCAATGTTGCTTGATTGAATTAGCTCTTACAGCAGCATTTCTGGCTGGAGCCTTTGTATTTAGGGCTAGCTGAAAACGGTTTTGTCGCTGAAGTGGTTTCTGAATGTGGAGTTGGTGGCATGTGAAACCCGCCTGTGGAGCCTTCGTTTGTGTGGGATGCTCACCCAGCTGCATTTCAGAACAATGCACTCAAACGTCATTCAGCATAGTGTGTGAACACGTAGTTTGCTTGAAAGCTGCCTGTCAGCCTGATGGTGTGTGAAGTCAGTGAGCCAAATGGGGTTGTTCTGTCACAAGAACCACTCGGCTGATTCTTCTTAAATATGCAATTCAGCAACATGCAATGTTGCTTGATGCAATTAGCTCTTACAGCAACATTTGCGTCTAGAGCCTTTGTATTTAGGGCTAGCTGAAAACGGGTTTGGCGCTGAAGTGGTTTCTGAATGTGGAGTTGGTGGCATGTGAAACCCGCCTGTGGAGCCTTCGTTTGTGTGGGATGCTCACCAAGCTGCATTTCAGGACAATGCACTCAAACGGCATTAAGCATAGTGTGTGAAATATGAGTTTGCTTGAGAGCTGCCTGTCAGCCTGATGGTGTGTGAAGTCAGTGAGCCAAATGGAGTTCTTCTGCCACAAGAACCACTCGGCTGATGCTTCTTCAATATGCAATTCAGCAACATGCAATGTTGCTTGATGGAATTAGCTCTTACAGCAGCATTTCTGGCTGGAGCCTTTGTATTTAGGGCTAGCTGAAAACGGCTTTGGCGCTGAAGTGGTTTCTGAATGTGGAGTTGGTGGCATGTGAAACCTGCCTGTGGAGCCTTCGTTTGTGTGGGATGCTTACCAAGCTGCATTTCAGAACAATGCACTCAAACGGCATTAAGCATAGTGTATGAACACGTAGTTTCCTTGAGAGCTGCCTGTCAGCCTGATGGTGTGTGAAGTCAGTGAGCCAAATGGAGTTGTTCTGCCACAAGAAACACTCGGCTGATGCTTCTTCAATATGCAATTCAGCAACTTGCAATGTGGCTTGATGGAATTAACTCTTACAGCAATATTTGCGTCTAGAGCCTTTGTATTTAGGGCTAGCTGAAAACGGGTTTGGCGCTGAAGTGGTTTCTGAATGTGGAGTTGGTGGCATGTGAAACCCGCCTGTGGAGCCTTCATTTGTGTGGGATGCTCACCAAGCTGCATTTCAGGAGAATGCACTCAAACAGTATTAAGCATAGTGTGTGAAATATGAGTTTGCTTGAGAGCTGCCTGTCAGCCTGATGGTGTGTGAAGTAAGTGAGCCAAATGGGGTTGTTCTGGCACAAGAACCACTCGGCTGATGCTTCTTCAATATGCAATTCAGCAAAATGCAGTGTTGCTTGATGGAATTAACTCTTACAACAACATTTGCGTCTAGAGCCTTTGTATTTAGGGCTAGCTGAAAACGGCTTTGGCGCTGAAGTGGTTTCTGAATGTGGAGTTGGTGGCATGTGAAACCCGACTGTGGAGCCTTATTTTGTGTGGGCTGCTCGCCAAGCTGCATTTCAGAACAATGCACTCAAACGGAATTAACATAATATATGAACACGTAGTTTGCTTGAGAGCTGCCTGTCAGCCTGGTGGTGTGTGAAGTCAGGGAGCCAAATCAGTTGTTCTGCCACAAGAACCACTCGGCTGATGCTTCTTCAATATGCAATTCAGCAACATGCAATATTGTTTGATGGAATTAGCTCTTCCAGCATCTTTTGCGTCTATAGCCTTTGTATTTAGGGCTAGCTGAAAACGGTTTTGGCGCTGAAGTGGTTTCTGAATGTGGAGTGGATGGCATGTGAAACCCGCCTGTAGAGCCTTCGTTTGTGTGGGATGCTCACCCAGCTGATTTCAGGACAATGCACTCAAACGGCATTAACCATAGTGTGTGAACACGTAGTTTGCTTGAGAGCTGCCTGTCAGCCTGATGGTGTGTGAAGTCAGTGAGCCAAATGGAGTTCTTCTGCCACAAGAACCACTCGGCTGATGCTTCTTCAATATGCAATTCAGCAAAATGCAGTGTTGCTTGATGGAATTAGCTCTTACAGCAACATTTGCGTCTAGAGCCTTTGTATTTAGGGCTAGCTGAGAACGGTTTTGGCGCTGAAGTGGTTTCTGCATGTGGAGTGGATGGCATGTGAAACCGCCTGTATACACTTCATTTGTGTGGGATGCTCACCCAGCTGCATTTCAGGAGAATGCACTCAAACGGCATTAACCATAGTGTGTGAACACGTAGTTTGCTTTAGGGCTGCCTGTCAGCCTGATGGTGTGTAAAGTCAGTGAGCCAAATGGAGTTCTTCTGCCACAAGAACCACTCGGCTGATGCTTCTTCAATATGCAATTCAGCAACATGCAATGTTGCTTGATGGAATTAGCTCTTACAGCAACATTTGCGACTAGAGCCTTTGTATTTAGGACTATGTGAAAACGGCTTTGGCGTTGAAGTGGTTTCTGAATGCGGAGTGTTGGCATATGAAACCCGCCTGTGGAGCCTTCGTTTGTGTGGGATGCTCACCAAGCTGCATTTCAGGACAATGTACTCAAACGCCATTAAGCATAGTGTGTGAACATGTAGTTTGCTTGAGAGCTGCCTGTCAGCCTGATGGTGTGTGAAGTCAGTGAGCCAAATGGAGTTCTTCTGCCACAAGAACCACTCGGCTGATGCTTCTTCAATATGCAATTCAGCAACATGCAGTGTTGCTTGATGGAATTAGCTCTTACAGCAACATTTGCGTCTAGAGCCTTTGTATTTATGGCTAGCTGAAAACGGCTTTGGCGCTGAAGTGGTTTCTGAATGTGGAGTTGGTGGCATGTGAATCCCTCCTGTGGTGCCTTGGTTTGTGTGGGATGCTCACCAAGCTGCATTTCAGGAGAATGCACTCAAACGGCATTAAGCATAGTGTGTAAACATGTAGTTTGCTTGAGAACTGATTGTCAGCCTGATAGTGTGTGAAGTCAGTGAGCCAAATGGAGTTCTTCTGGCAGAAAAACCACTCGGCTGATGCTTCTTCAATATGCAATTCAGCAACATGCAGTGTTGCTTGATGGAATTAGCTGCTACAACAACATATGTGTGTAGAGCCTTTGTATTTAGGGCTAGCTGAAAACGGTTTTGGCGCTGAAGTGGTTTCTGAATGTGGAGTTGGTGGCATGTGAAACCCGCCTGTGGAGCCTTCGTTTGTGTGGGATGCTCACCAACCTGCATTTCAGGAGAATGCACTCAAACGGCATTAAGCATAGTGTGTGAACACGTAGTTTGCTTGAGAGCTGGCTGTCAGCCTGATGGTGTGTGAAGTCCGTGAGCCAAATGGGGTTGTTCTGTCACAAGAACCACTCGGCTAAGGCTTCTTCAATATGCAATTCAGCAACATGCAATGTTGCTTGATGGAATTAGCTCTTACAGCAACATATGCGTCTAGAGCCTTTGTATTTCGGGCTAGCTGAAAACGGCTTTGGCGCTGAAGTGGTTTCTGAATGTGGAGTTGGTGGCATGTGAAACCCGCCTGTGGAGCCTTCGTTTGTGTGGGCTGCTCACCAAGCTGCATTTCAGAACAATGCACTCAAACGGCATTAAGCATAGTTTGTGAACACGTAGTTTGCTTGAGAGCTGATTGTCAGACTGATGGTGTGTGAAGTCAGTGAGCCAAATGGAGTTGTTCTGCCACAAGAACCACTCGGCTGATGCTTCTTCAGTATGCAATTCAGCAACATGCAATGTTGCTTGATGGAATTAGCTCTTACAGCAACATTTACGTCTAGAGCCTTTGAATTTAGGGCTAGCTGAAAACGGCTTTGGCGCTGAAGTGGTTTCTGAATGTGGAGTTGGTGGCATGTGAAACCCGCCTGTGGAGCCTTCGTTTGTGTGGGATGCTCACCAAGCTGCATTTCAGGAGAATGCACTCAAACGACATTAAGCATAGTGTGTGAACACGTAGTTTGCTTGAGAGCTGCCTGTCAGCCTGATGGTGTGTGAAGTCAGTGAGCCAAATGGAGTTGTTCTGGCACAAGAACCACTCGGCTGAAGCTTCTTCAATATGCAATTCAGCAACACGCATTGTTGCTTGATGGAATTATCTCTTACAGCAACATTTGCGTCTAGAGCCTTTGCATTTAGGGCTAGCTGAAAACGGCTTTAGCGCTGAAGTGGTTTCTGAATGTGGAGTTGGTGGCATGTGAAACCCGCCTGTGGAGCCTTCGTTTGTGTGGGATGCTCACCAAGCTGCATTTCAGGACAATGCACTCAAACGCCATTAAGCATAGTGTGTGAACATGTAGTTTGCTTGAGAGCTGCCTGTCAGCCTAATGGTGTGTGAAGTCAGTGAGCCAAATGGAGTTCTTCTGCCACAAGAACCACTCGGCTGATGCTTCTTCAATATGCAATTCAGCAACATGCAGTGTTGCTTGATGGAATTAGCTCTTACAGCAACATGTACGTCTAGAGCCTTTGTATTTAGGGCTAACTGAAAACGGCTTTGGCGCTAAAGTGGTTTCTGAATGTGGAGTTGGTGGCATGTGAAACCCGCCTGTGGAGCCTTCGTTTGTGTGGGATGCTCACCAAGCTGCATTTCAGGAGAATGCACTCAAACGGCATTAAGCATAGTGTGTGAACACGTAGTTTGCTTGAGAGCTGCCTGTCAGCCTGATGGTGTGTGAAGTCAGTGAGCCAAATGGAGTTCTTCTGGCACAAGAACCACTCGGCTGATGCTTCTTCAATATGCAATTCAGCAACATGCAGTGTTGCTTGATGGAATTAGCTCTTCCAGCAACATTTGCGTCTAGAGCCTTTGCATTTAGGGCTAGCAGAAAACAGCTTTGGCGCTGAAGTGGTTTCTGAATGTGGAGTTGGTGGCATGTGAAACCCGCCAGTGGAGCCTTCCTTTGTGTGGGATGCTCACCCAGCTGCATTTCAGGACAATGCACTCAAACAGCATTAAGCATAGTGTGTGAAATATAGTTTGCTTTAGAGCTGCCTGTCAGCCTGATGCCGTGTGAAGTCAGTGAGCCAAATGGGGTTGTTCTGCCACAAGAACCACTCGGCTGATGCTTCTTCAATATGCAATTCAGCAAACTGCAATTTTGCTTGACGAAATTAACTCTTACATCAGCATTTCTGGCTGGAGCCTTTGTATTTAGGGCTAGCTGAAAACGGTTTTGGCGCTGAAGTGGTTTCTGAATGTGGAGTTGGTGGCATGTGAAACCGCCTGTATAAACTTCATTTATGTGGGATGCTCACCCAGCGGCATTTCAGGACAATGCACTCAAACGGCATTAACCATAGTGTGTGAACACATAGTTTGCTTGAGAGCTGCCTGTCAGCCTGATGATGTGTGAAGTCAGTGAGCCAAATGGAGTTCTTCTGCCACAAGAATCACTCGGCTGATGCTTCTTCAATATGCAATTCAGCAACATGCAGTGTTGCTTGATGGAATTAGCTCTTCCAGCAACATTTGCGTCTAGAGCCTTTGCATTTAGGGCTAGCTGAAAAGGGCTTTAGCGCTGAAGTGGTTTCTGAATGTGGAGTTGGTGGCATGTGAAACACGCCTGTGGAGCCTTCGTTTGTGTGGGATGCTCACCACCCTGCATTTCAGGAGAATGCACTCAAACGCCATTAAGCATAGTGTGTGAACATGTAGTTTGCTTGAGAGCTGCCTGTCAGCCTGATGGTGTGTGAAGTCAGTGAGCCAAATGGAGTTCTTCTGGCACAAGAACCACTCGGCTGATGCTTCTTCAATATGCAATTCAGCAACATGCAGTGTTGCTTCATGGAATTAGCTCTTACAGCAACATTTGCGTCTAGAGCCTTTGTATTTAGGGCTAGCTGAAAACGGCTTTAGCGCTGAAGTGGTTTCTGAATGTGGAGTTGGTGGCATGTGAAACCCGCCTGTGGAGCCTTCGTTTGGGTGGGATGCTCACCCAGCTGCATTTCAGGACAATGCACTCAAACGCCATTAAGCATAGTGTGTGAAATATGAGTTTGCTTGAGAGCTGCCTGTCAGCCTGATGGTGTGTGAAGTCAGTGAGCCAAATGGGGTTGTTCTGCCACAAGATCCACTCGGCTAATGCTTCTTCAATATGCAATTCAGTAAAATGCAGTGTTGCTTGATGGAATTAGCTCTTCCAGCAACATTTGCGTCTAGAGCCTTTGTATTTATGGCTAGCTGAAAACGGCTTTGGCGCTGAAGTGTTTTCTGAATGTGGAGTTGGTGGCATGTGAAACCCGCCTGTGGAGCCTTCGTTTGTGTGGGATGCTCACCCAGCTGCATTTCAGGAGAATGCACTCAAACAGCATTAAGCATAGTGTGTGAACACATAGTTTGCTTGAGAGCTGCCTGTCATCCTGATGGTGTGTGAAGTCAGTGAGCCAAATGGAGTTCTTCTGGCACAAGAACCACTCGGCTGATGCTTCTTCAATATGCAATTCAGCAACATGCAATTTTGCTTGACGAAATTAACTCTTACAGCAGCATTTCTGGCTGGAGCCTTTGTATTTAGGGCTAGCTGAAAACGGCTTTGGCGCTGAAGTGGTTTCTGAATGTGGAGTTGGTGGCATGTGAAACCCGCCTGTATACACTTCATTTGTGTGGGATGCTCACCCAGCTGCATTTCAGGACAATGCACTCAAACGGCATTAAGCATAGTGTGTGAACACGTAGGTTGCTTGAGAGCTGGCTGTCAGCCTGATGGTGTGTGAAGTCAGTGAGCCAAATGGGGTTGTTCTGTCACAAGAACCACTCGGCTAATGCTTCTTCAATATGCAATTCAGCAACATGCAGTGTTGCTTGATGGAATTAGCTCTTACAGCAATATATGCGTCTAGAGCCTTTGTATTTCGGGCTAGCTGAAAACGGCTTTGGCCCTGAAGTGGTTTCTGAATGTGGAGTTGGTGGCATGTAAAACCCGCCTGTGGAGCCTTCGTTTGTGTGGGATGCTCACCCAGGTGCATTTCAGGAGAATGCACTCAAACGGAATTAAGCATAGTGTGTGAACACGTAGTTTGCTTGAGAGCTGCCTGTCAGCCTGATGGTGTGTGAAGTCAGTGAGCCAAATGGAGTTGTTCTGCCACAAGAACCACTCGGCTGATGCTTCTTCAATATGCAATTCAGCAAAATGCAGTGTTGCTTGATGGAATTAGCTCTTACAGCAACATTTGCGTCTAGAGCCTTTGCATTTAGGGCTAGCTGAAAACGGCTTTGGCGCTGAAGTGGTTTCTGAATGTGGAGTTGGTGGCATGTGAAACCCGCCTGTGGAGCCTTCGTTTGTGTGGGATGCTCACCAAGCTGCATTTCAGGACAATGTACTCAAACGCCATTAAGCATAGTGTGTGAACATGTAGTTTGCTTGAGAGCTGCCTGTCAGCCTGATGGTGTGTGAAGTCAGTGAGCCAAATGGAGTTCTTCTGCCACAAGAACCACTCGGCTGATGCTTCTTCAATATGCAATTCAGCAACATGCAATGTTGCTTGATGGAATTAGCTCTTCCAGCAACATTTGCGTCTAGAGCCTTTGTATTTATGGCTAGCTGAAAACGGCTTTGGCGCTGAAGTGGTTTCTGAATGTGGAGTTGGTGGCATGTGAATCCCTCTTGTGGTGCCTTGGTTTGTGTGGGATGCTCACCAAGCTGCATTTCAGGAGAATGCACTCAAACGGCATTAAGCATAGTGTGTAAACACGTAGTTTGCTTGAGAACTGATTGTCAGACTGATAGTGTGTGAAGTCAGTGAGCCAAATGGAGTTGTTCTGCCACAAGAATCACTCAGCTGATGCTTCTTCAATATGCAATTCAGCAACATGCAATGTTGCTTGATGGAATTAGCTGCTACAGCAACATATGTGTGTAGAGCCTTTGTATTTAGGGCTAGCTGAAAACGGTTTTGGCGCTGAAGTGGTTTCTGAATGTGGAGTTGGTGGCATGTGAAACCCGCCTGTGGAGCCTTCGTTTGTGTGGGCTGCTCACCAAGCTGCATTTCAGGAGAATGCACTCAAACGACATTAAGCATAGTGTGTGAACATGTAGTTTGCTTGAAAGCTGGCTGTCAGCCTGATGGTGTGTGAAGTCAGTGAGCCAAATGGAGTTGTTCTGCCACAAGAACCACTCGGCTGATGCTTCTTCAATATGCAATTCAGCAACATGCAATGTTGCTTGATGGAATTAGCTCTTACAGCAACATTTACGTCTAGAGCCTTTGAATTTAGGGCTAGCTGAAAACGGCTTTGGCGCTGAAGTGGTTTCTGAATGTGGAGTTGGTGGCATGTGAAACCCGCCTGTGGAGCCTTCGTTTGTGTGGGATGCTCACCAAGCTGCATTTCAGGACAATGCACTCAAACGCCATTAAGCATAGTGTGTGAACATGTAGTTTGCTTGAGAGCTGCCTGTCAGCCTGATGGTGTGTGAAGTCAGTGAGCCAAATGGAGTTCTTCTGCCACAAGAACCACTCGGCTGATGCTTCTTCAATATGCAATTCAGCAACATGCAGTGTTGCTTCATGGAATTAGCTCTTACAGCAACATTTGCGTCTAGAGCCTTTGTATTTAGGGCTAGCTGAAAACGGCTTTGGCGCTGAAGTGGTTTCTGAATGTGGAGTTGGTGGCATGTGAAACCCACCTGTGGTGCCTTGGTTTGTGTGGGCTGCTGTCCAAGCTGCATTTCAGGAGAATGCACTCAAACGGCATTAAGCATAGTGTGTGAAATGTAGTTTGCTTTAGAGCTGCCTGTCAGCCTGATGCCGTGTGAAGTCAGTGAGCCAAATGGGGTTGTTCTGCCACAAGAACCACTCGGCTGATGCTTCTTCAATATGCAATTCAGCAAAATGCAGTGTTGCTTGATGGAATTAGCTCTTACAGCAACATGTACGTCTAGAGCCTTTGTATTTAGGGCTAACTGAAAACGGCTTTGGCGCTAAAGTGGTTTCTGAATGTGGAGTTCGTGGCATGTGAAACCCGCCTGTGGAGCCTTCGTTTGTGTGGGATGCTCACCAAGCTGCATTTCAGGAGAATGCCCTCAAACGGCATTAAGCATAGTGTGTGAACACGTAGTTTGCTTGAGAGCTGCCTGTCATCCTGATGGTGTGTGAAGTCAGTGAACCAAATGGAGTTCTTCTGGCACAAGAACCACTCGGCTGATGCTTCTTCAATATGCAGTTCAGCAACATGCAGTGTTGCTTGATGGAATTAGCTCTTCCAGCAACATTTGCGTCTAGAGCCTTTGCATTTAGGGCTAGCTGAAAACAGCTTTGGCGCTGAAGTGGTTTCTGAATGTGGAGTTGGTGGCATGTGAAAAACGCCTGTGGAGCCTTCCTTTGTGTGTGATGCTCACCCAGCTGCATTTCAGGACAATGCACTCAAACAGCATTAAGCATAGTGTGTGAAATATAGTTTGCTTTATAGCTGCCTGTCAGCCTGATGCCGTGTGTGAAGTCAGTGAGCCAAATGGGGTTGTTCTGCCAGAAGAACCACTCGGCTGATGCTTCTTCAATATGCAATTCAGTAACATGCAGTGTTGCTTGATGGAATTAGCTCTTCCAGCAACATTTGCGTCTAGAGCCTTTGTATTGAGTGCTAGCTGAAAACGGCTTTGGCGCTGAAGTGTTTTCTGAATGTGGAGTTGGTGGCATGTGAAACCCGACTGTGGAGCCTTCGTTTGTGTGGGATGCTCACCCAGCTGCATTTCAGGAGAATGCACTCAAACAGCATTAAGCATAGTGTGTGAACACATAGTTTGCTTGAGAGCTGCCTGTCATCCTGATGGTGTGTGAAGTCAGTGAGCCAAATGGAGTTCTTCTGGCACAAGAACCACTCGGCTGATGCTTCTTCAATATGCAATTCAGCAAACTGCAATTTTGCTTGACGAAATTAACTCTTACAGCAGCATTTCTGGCTGGAGCCTTTGTATTTAGGGCTAGCTGAAAACGGTTTTGGCGCTGAAGTGGTTTCTGAATGTGGAGTTGGTGGCATGTGAAACCGCCTGTATACACTTCATTTATGTGGGATGCTCACTCAGCGGCATTTCAGGACAATGCACTCAAACGGCATTAACCATAGTGTGTGAACACATAGTTTGCTTGAGAGCTGCCTGTCAGCCTGATGATGTGTGAAGTCAGTGAGCCAAATGGAGTTCTTCTGGCACAAGAACCACTCGGCTGATGCTTCTTCAATATGCAATTCAGCAACATGCAGTGTTGCTTGATGGAATTAGCTCTTCCAGCAACATTTGCGTCTAGAGCCTTTGCATTTAGGGCTAGCTGAAAACGGCTTTAGCGCTGAAGTGGTTTCTGAATGTGGAGTTGGTGGCATGTGAAACCCTCCTGTGGAGCCTTCGTTTGTGTGGGATGCTCACCAAGCTGCATTTCAGGAGAATGCACTCAAACGCCATTAAGCATAGTGTGTGAACATGTAGTTTGCTTGAGAGCTGCCTGTCAGCCTGATGGTGTGTGAAGTCAGTGAGCCAAATGGAGTTCTTCTGGCACAAGAACCACTCGGCTGATGCTTCTTCAATATGCAATTCAGCAACATGCAGTGTTGCTTGATGGAATTAGCTCTTACAGCAACATTTGCGTCTAGAGCCTTTGTATTTAGGGCTAGCTGAAAACGGCTTTAGCGCTGAAGTGGTTTCTGAATGTGGAGTTGGTGGGATGTGAAACCCGCCTGTGAAGCCTTCGTTTGGGTGGGATGCTCACCCAGCTGCGTTTCAGGACAATGCACTCAAACAGCATTAAGCATAGTGTGTGAAATATGAGTTTGCTTGAGAGCTGCCTGTCAGCCTGATGGTGTGTGAAGTCAGTGAGCCAAATGGGGTTGTTCTGCCACAAGATCCACTCGGCTAATGCTTCTTCAATATGCAATTCAGTAAAATGCAGTGTTGCTTGATGGAATTAGCTCTTCCAGCAACATTTGCGTCTAGAGCCTTTGTATTTATGGGTAGCTGAAAACGGCTTTGGCGCTGAAGTGTTTTCTGAATGTGTAGTTGGTGGCATGTGAAACCCGCCTGTGGAGCCTTCGTTTGTGTGGGATGCTCACCCAGCTGCATTTCAGGTGAATGCACTCAAACAGCATTAAGCATAGTGTGTGAACACATAGTTTGCTTGAGAGCTGCCTGTCATCCTGATGGTGTGTGAAGTCAGTGAGCCAAATGGAGTTCTTCTGGCACAAGAACCACTCGGCTGATGCTTCTTCAATATGCAATTCAGCAACATGCAATTTTGCTTGACGAAATTAACTCTTACAGCAGCATTTCTGGTTGGAGCCTTTGTATTTAGGGCTAGCTGAAAACGGTTTTGGCGCTGAAGTGGTTTCTGAATGTGGAGTTGGTGGCATGTGAAACCGCCTGTATACACTTCATTTATGTGGGATGCTCACCCAGCGGCATTTCAGGACAATGCACTCAAACGGCATTAACCATAGTGTGTGAACACGTAGTTTGCTTGAGAGCTGCCTGTCAGCCTGATGATGTGTGAAGTCAGTGAGCCAAATGGAGTTCTTCTGCCACAAGAATCACTCGGCTGATGCTTCTTCAATATGCAATTTAGCAACATGCAGTGTTGCTTGATGGAATTAGCTCTTCCAGCAACATTTGTGTCTAGAGCCTTTGCATTTATGGCTAGCTGAAAACGGCTTTAGCGCTGAAGTGGTTTCTGAATGTGGAGTTGGTGGCATGTGAAACCCGCCTGTGGAGCCTTCGTTTGTGTGGGATGCTCACCAACCTGCATTTCAGGAGAATGCACTCAAACGCCATTAAGCATATTGTGTGAACATGTAGTTTGCTTGAGAGCTGCCTGTCAGCCTGATGGTGTGTGAAGTCAGTGAGCCAAATGGAGTTCTTCTGGCACAAGAACCACTCGGCTGATGCTTCTTCAATATGCAATTCAGCAACATGCAGTGTTGCTTGATGGAATTAGCTCTTACAGCAACATTTGCGTCTAGAGCCTTTGTATTTAGGGCTAGCTGAAAACGGCTTTAGCGCTGAAGTGGTTTCTGAATGTGGAGTTGGTGGCATGTGAAACCCGCCTGTGGAGCCTTTGTTTGGGTGGGATGCTCACCCAGCTGCATTTCAGGACAATGCACTCAAACAGCATTAAGCATAGTGTGTGAAATATGAGTTTGCTTTAGAGCTGCCTGTCTGCCTGATGGTGTGTGAAGTCAGTGAGCCAAATGGGGTTGTTCTGCCACAAGATCCACTCGGCTAATGCTTCTTCAATATGCAATTCAGTAAAATGCAGTGTTGCTTGATGGAATTAGCTCTTCCAGCAACATTTGCGTCTAGAGCCTTTGTATTTATGGCTAGCTGAAAACGGCTTTGGCGCTGAAGTGTTTTCTGAATGTGGAGTTGGTGGCATGTGAAACCCGCCTGTGGAGCCTTCGTTTGTGTGGGCTGCTCACCCAGCTGCATTTCAGGAGAATGCACTCAAACAACATTAAGCATAGTGTGTGAACACATAGTTTGCTTGAGAGCTGCCTGTCATCCTGATGGTGTGTGAAGTCAGTGAGCCAAATGGAGTTCTTCTGGCACAAGAACCACTCGGCTGATGCTTCTTCAATATGCAATTCAGCAACATGCAGTGTTGCTTGATGGAATTAGCTCTTACAGCAACATTTGCGTCTAGAGCCTTTGTATTTAGGGCTAGCTGAAAACGGTTTTGGCGCTGAAGTGGTTTCTGAATGTGGAGTTGGTGGCATGTGAAACCGCCTGTATACACTTCATTTATGTGGGATGCTCACCCAGCGGCATTTCAGGACAATGCACTCAAACGGCATTAACCATAGTGTGTGAACACGTAGTTTGCTTGAGAGCTGCCTGTCAGCCTGATGATGTGTGAAGTCAGTGAGCCAAATGGAGTTCTTCTGCCACAAGAATCACTCGGCTGATGCTTCTTCAATATGCAATTTAGCAACATGCAGTGTTGCTTGATGGAATTAGCTCTTCCAGCAACATTTGTGTCTAGAGCCTTTGCATTTATGGCTAGCTGAAAACGGCTTTAGCGCTGAAGTGGTTTCTGAATGTGGAGTTGGTGGCATGTGAAACCCGCCTGTGGAGCCTTCGTTTGTGTGGGATGCTCACCAAGCTGCATTTCAGGAGAATGCACTCAAACGGCATTAAGCATAGTGTGTGAACATGTAGTTTGCTTGAGAGCTGCCTGTCAGCCTGATGGTGTGTGAAGTCAGTGAGCCAAATGGAGTTCTTCTGGCACAAGAACCACTCGGCTGATGCTTCTTCAATATGCAATTCAGCAACATGCAGTGTTGCTTGATGGAATTAGCTCTTACAGCAACATTTGCGTCTAGAGCCTTTGTATTTAGGGCTAGGTGAAAACGGCTTTGGCGCTGAAGTGGTTTCTGAATGTGGAGTTGGTGGCATGTGAAACCCGCCTGTGGAGCCTTCGTTTGTGTGGGATGCTCACCCAGCTGCATTTCAGGACAATGCACTCAAACAGCATTAAGCATAGTGTGTGAACACGTAGTTTGCTTTAGAGCTGCCTGTCAGCCTGATGGTGTGTGAAGTCAGTGAGCCAAATGGAGTTCTTCTGCCACAAGAATCACTTTGCTGATGCTTCTTCAATATGCAATTCAGCAACATGCAGTGTTGTTTGATGGAATTAGCTCTTACAGCAGCATTTGCGTCTGGAGCCTTTCTATTTAGTGCTAGCTGAAAACAGCTTTGGCGCTGAAGTGGTTTCTGAATGTGGAGTTGGTGGCATGTGAAACCCGCCTGTGGAGCCTTCGTTTGTGTGGGATGCTCACCAAGCTGCCTTTCAGAACAATGCACTCAAACAGCATTAAGCATAGTGTGTGAACACGTAGTTTGCTTGAGAACTGATTGTCAGCCTGATGGTGTGTGAAGTCAGTGAGCCAAATGGAGTTCTTCTGCCACAAGAACCACACAGCTGATGCTTCTTCAACATGCAATTCAGCAACATGCAATGTTGCTTGACGGAATTAGCTCTTCCAGCAACATTTCTGGCTGGAGCCTTTGTATTTAGGGCTAGCTGAAAACGGCTTTGGCGCTGAAGTGGTTTCTGAATGTGGAGTTGGTGGCATGTGAAACCCGCCTGTGGAGCCTTCGTTTGTGTGGGATGCTCACCAAGCTGCATTTCAGGACAATGTACTCAAACGGCATTAAGCATAGTGTGGGAAATATGAGTTTGCTTGAAAGCTGCCTGTCAGCCTGATGGTGTGTGAAGTCAGTGAGCCAAATGGAGTCTTCTGGCACAAGAACCACTCAGCTGATGCTTCTTCAATATGCAATTCAGCAACATGCAGTGTTGCTTGATGGAATTAGCTCTTACAGCAATATTTGCGTCTAGAGCCTTTGTATTTAGGGCTAGCTGAAAACGGCTTTGGCGCTGAAGTGTTTTCTGAATGCGGAGTTGGTGGCATGTGAAACCCGCCTGTGGAGCCTTCGTTTGTGTGGGATGCTCACCAAGCTGCATTTCAGGACAATGCTGTCAAACGACATTAAGCATAGTGTATGAACACGTAGTTTGTTTGAGAGCTGCCTGTCAGCCTGATGGTGTGTGAAGTCAGGGAGCTAAATGGAGTTGTTCTGCCACAAGAACCACGTGGCTGATGCTTCTTCAATATGCAATTCAGCAACATTCAATATTGTTTGATGGAATTAGCTCTTACAGCAACATTTGCGTCTAGAGCCTTTGTATTTAGGGCTAGCTGAAAACGGCTTTGGCACTGAAGTGGTTTCTGAATGTGGAGTTGGTGGCATGTGAAACCCGCATGTGGAGCATTCGTTTGTGTGGGATTCTCACCAAGCTGCATTTCAGGAGAATGCACTCAAACGACATTAAGCATAGTGTATGAACACGTAGTTTGCTTGAGAGCTGATTGTCAGACTGATGGTGTGTGAAGTCAGTGAGCCAAATGGAGTTCTTCTGCCACAAGAACCACTCGGCTGATGCTTCTTCAATATGCAATTCAGTAAAATGCAGTGTTGCTTGACGGAATTAGCCCTTACAGCAGCATATCTGCCTGGAACCTTTGTATTTAGGGCTAGCTGAAAACGGCTTTGGCACTGAAGTGGTTTCTGAATGTGGAGTTGGTGACATGTGAAACCCGCCTGTGGAGCCTTCGTTTGTGTGGGATGCTCACCAAGCTGCATTTCAGGAGAATGCACTCAATCGGCATTAAGCATAGTGTGTGAACACGTAGTTTGCTTGAGAGCTGCCTGTCAGCCTGATGGTGTGTGAAGTCAGTGAGCCAAATGGAGTTGTTCTGACACAAGAACCACTCAGCTGATGGTTTTTCAATATGCAATTCAGCAACATGCAGTGTTGCTTGATGGAATTAGCTGTTACAGCAACATTTGCGTCTAGAGCCTTTGTATTTAAGGCTAGCTGAAAACGGCTTTGGCGCTGAAGTGGTTTCTGAATGTGGAGTTGGTGGCATGTGAAACCCGCCTGTGGAGCCTTCGTGTGTTTGGGATGCTCACCAAGCTGCATTTCAATACAATGCACTCAAACGGCATTAAGCAAAGTGTGTGAACACGTAGTTTGCTAGAGAGCTGCCTGTAAGCCTGATGGTGTGTGAAGTCAGTGAGCCAAATGGAGTTCTTCTGCCACAAGAACCACTCGGCTGATGCTTCTTCAATATGCAATTCAGCAACATGCAGTGTTGCTTGATGGAATTAGCTCTTCCAGCAACATTTGCGTCTAGAGCCTTTGTATTTAGCGCAAGCTGAAAACGGCTTTGGCGCTGAAGTGGTTTCTGAATGTGGAGTTGGTGGCATGTGAAACCGCCTGTGGAGCCTTCGTTTGTGTGGATGCTCACCCAGCTGCATTTCAGGAGAATGCATTCAAACGGCATTAAGCATAGTGTGTGAAACATGAGTTTGCTTGAGAGCTGCCTGTCAGCCTGATGGTGTGTGAAGTCAGTGAGCCAAATGGAGTTGTTCTGACACAAGAACCACTCGACTGATGCTACTTCAATATGCAACTCAGCAACATGCAATGTTGTTTGATGGAATTAGCTCTTACAGCAACATTTGCGTCTAGAGCCTTTGTATTTAGACTAGCTGAAAACGGCTTTGGCGCTGAAGTGGTTTCTGAATGTGGAGTTGGTGGCATGTGAAACCCGCCTGTGGAGCCTTCGTTGTGTGGGGTGCTCACCAAGCTGCATTTCAGGACAATGCACTCAAACGGCATTAAGCATAGTGTGTGAACACGTAGTTTGCTTGAGAGCTGCCTGTACGCCTGATGGTGTGTCAAGTCAGTGAGCCAAATGGAGTTCTTCTGCCACAAGAAACACTCGGGTGATGCTTCTTCAATATGCAGTTCAGCAAAATGCAATGTTGTTTGATGGAATTAGCTCTTACAGCAACATTTGTGTCTAGAGCGTTTGTATTTAGGGCTAGCTGAAAACGGCTTTGGCGCTGAAGTGGTTTCTGAATGTGGAGTTGGTGGCATGTGAAACCCGCCTGTGGAGCCTTCGTTTGTGTGGGATGCTCACTAAGCTACATTTCAGGAGAACGCACTCAAACAGCATTAAGCATAGTGTGGGAACACGTAATTTGCTTGAGAGCTGCTTGTCAGCCTGATGGTGTGTGAAGTCAGTGAGCCAAATGGAGTTCTTCTGGCACAAGAACCACTCGGCTGATTCTTCTTCAATATGCACTTCACCAACATGCAGTGTTTCCTTGATTGAATTAGCTCTCACACCAATATATGCGTCTGGAGCCTTTGCATTGAGGTCTATCTGAAATGGCTGTGGCGCTGAAGTTGCTGTGAATGTGGAGTTGGTGGCATGTGAAACCTGCATGTGGAGCATTCGTTTGTGTGGGATGCTCTACCAGGTTCATTCCTAGATAATGCACTCAAAGGGCACTAAGCATAGAGTGTGAAAACTGAGTTTCCTTGAGAGCTGCTTGGAAGCCTGATGGTGTGTGAAGTTAGTGAGCCAAATGGAGTTGTTCTCCCACAAGAACCACTCGGCTGATTCTTCTTCAATATGCCCTTCACCAACATGCAATGTTTCCTTGATTGAATTAGCTCTCACACCAATATGTGCGTCTAGAGCCTTTGCATTGAGGGCTATCTGAAAATGGCTGTGGCGCTGAAGTTGTCTGTGAATGTGGAGTTTGTGACATGTGAAACCCGCATGTGGAGCATTTGTTTGTGTGGGATGCTCACCAAGCTTCATTTCAGTCCTAGGCACTCAAAGGGCACTAAGCAAAGAGTGTGAAAACTGAGTTTCCTTGAGAGCTGCTTGGAAGCCTGATGGTGTGTGAAGTTAGTGAGCCAAATGGAGTTGTTCTCCCACAAGAACCACTTCAGCTGATTCTTCTTCAATATGCCCTTCACCAACATGCAGTGTTTCCTTGATTGAATTAGCTCTCACACCAATATGTGCGTCTAGAGCCTTTGCATTGAGGCTATCTGAAAATGGCTGTGGCGCTGACGTTGCCTGTGAATGTGGAGTTGGTGGCATGTGAAACCCGCATGTGGAGCATTCGTTTGTGTGGATGCTCTACCAGGTTCATTCCTAGATAATGCACTCAAAGGGCACTAAGCATAGAGTGTGAAAACTGAGTTTCCTTGAGAGCTGCTTGGAAGCCTGATGGTGTGTGAAGTTAGTGAGCCAAATGGAGTTGTTCTCCCACAAGAACCACTCGGCTGATTCTCTTAAATATGCAATTCAGCAACTTGCAATGTTGCTGACGGAATTAGCTCTTACAGCAGCATTTCTGGCTGGAGCCTTTGTATTAAGGGCTAGCTGAAAATGGCTTTGGCGCTGAAGTGGTTTCTGAATGTGGAGTTGGTGGCATGTGAAACCCGCCTGTGGAGCCTTCGTTTCTGTGGGATGCTCACCAAGCTGCATTTCAGGACAATGCACACAAACGGCATTAAGCATAGTGTGTGAACACGTAGTTTGCTTGAGAGCTGCCTGTCAGCCTGATGGTGTGTGAAGTCAGTGAGCCAAATGGAGTTGTTCTGGCACAAGAACCACTCGGCTGATGCTTCTTCAATATGCAATTCAGTAAAATGCAGTGTTGCTTGATGGAATTAGCTCTTCCAGCAACATTTGCGTCTAGAGCCTTTGTATTTATGGCTAGCTGAAAACGGCTTTGGCGCTGAAGTGTTTTCTGAATGTGGAGTTGGTGGCATGTGAAACCCGCCTGTGGAGCCTTCGTTTGTGTGGGCTGCTCACCCAGCTGCATTTCAGGAGAATGCACTCAAACAACATTAAGCATAGTGTGTGAACACATAGTTTGCTTGAGAGCTGCCTGTCATCCTGATGGTGTGTGAAGTCAGTGAGCCAAATGGAGTTCTTCTGGCACAAGAACCACTCGGCTGATGCTTCTTCAATATGCAATTCAGCAACATGCAGTGTTGCTTGATGGAATTAGCTCTTACAGCAACATTTGCGTCTAGAGCCTTTGTATTTAGGGCTAGCTGAAAACGGTTTTGGCGCTGAAGTGGTTTCTGAATGTGGAGTTGGTGGCATGTGAAACCGCCTGTATACACTTCATTTATGTGGGATGCTCACCCAGCGGCATTTCAGGACAATGCACTCAAACGGCATTAACCATAGTGTGTGAACACGTAGTTTGCTTGAGAGCTGCCTGTCAGCCTGATGATGTGTGAAGTCAGTGAGCCAAATGGAGTTCTTCTGCCACAAGAATCACTCGGCTGATGCTTCTTCAATATGCAATTTAGCAACATGCAGTGTTGCTTGATGGAATTAGCTCTTCCAGCAACATTTGTGTCTAGAGCCTTTGCATTTATGGCTAGCTGAAAACGGCTTTAGCGCTGAAGTGGTTTCTGAATGTGGAGTTGGTGGCATGTGAAACCCGCCTGTGGAGCCTTCGTTTGTGTGGGATGCTCACCAAGCTGCATTTCAGGAGAATGCACTCAAACGGCATTAAGCATAGTGTGTGAACATGTAGTTTGCTTGAGAGCTGCCTGTCAGCCTGATGGTGTGTGAAGTCAGTGAGCCAAATAGAGTTGTTCTGGCACAAGAACCACTCGGCTGATGCTTCTTCAATATGCAATTCAGCAACATGCAGTGTTGCTTGATGGAATTAGCTCTTACAGCAACATTTGCGTCTAGAGCCTTTGTATTTAGGGGCTAGGTGAAAACGGCTTTGGCGCTGAAGTGGTTTCTGAATGTGGAGTTGGTGGCATGTGAAACCCGCCTGTGGAGCCTTCGTTTGTGTGGGATGCTCACCCCAGCTGCATTTCAGGACAATGCACTCAAACAGCATTAAGCATAGTGTGTGAACACGTAGTTTGCTTTAGAGCTGCCTGTCAGCCTGATGGTGTGTGAAGTCAGTGAGCCAAATGGAGTTCTTCTGCCACAAGAACCACTCGGCTAATGCTTCTTCAATATGCAATTCAGCAACATGCAGTGTTGTTTGATGGAATTAGCTCTGTACAGCAGCATTTGCGTCTGGAGCCTTTCTATTTAGTGCTAGCTGAAAACAGCTTTGGCGCTGAAGTGGTTTCTGAATGTGGAGTTGGTGGCATGTGAAACCCGCCTGTGGAGCCTTCGTTTGTGTGGGATGCTCACCAAGCTGCATTTCAGGAGAATGCACTCAAACGGCATTAAGCATAGTGTGTGAACACGTAGTTTGCTTGAGAACTGATTGTCAGCCTGATGGTGTGTGAAGTCAGTGAGCCAAATGGAGTTCTTCTGCCACAAGAACCACACAGCTGATGCTTCTTCAACATGCAATTCAGCAACATGCAATGTTGCTTGACGGAATTAGCTCTTCCAGCAACATTTCTGGCTGGAGCCTTTGTATTTAGGGCTAGCTGAAAACGGCTTTGGCGCTGAAGTGGTTTCTGAATGTGGAGTTGGTGGCATGTGAAACCCGCCTGTGGAGCCTTCGTTTGTGTGGGATGCTCACCAAGCTGCATTTCAGGACAATGTACTCAAACGGCATTAAGCATAGTGTGGGAAATATGAGTTTGCTTGAAAGCTGCCTGTCAGCCTGATGGTGTGTGAAGTCAGTGAGCCAAATGGAGTCTTCTGGCACAAGAACCACTCAGCTGATGCTTCTTCAATATGCAATTCAGCAACATGCAGTGTTGCTTGATGGAATTAGCTCTTACAGCAATATTTGCGTCTAGAGCCTTTGTATTTAGGGCTAGCTGAAAACGGCTTTGGCGCTGAAGTGTTTTCTGAATGCGGAGTTGGTGGCATGTGAAACCCGCCTGTGGAGCCTTCGTTTGTGTGGGATGCTCACCAAGCTGCATTTCAGGACAATGCTGTCAAACGACATTAAGCATAGTGTATGAACACGTAGTTTGTTTGAGAGCTGCCTGTCAGCCTGATGGTGTGTGAAGTCAGGGAGCTAATGGAGTTGTTCTGCCACAAGAACCACGTGGCTGATGCTTCTTCAATATGCAATTCAGCAACATTCAATATTGTTTGATGGAATTAGCTCTTACAGCAACATTTGCGTCTAGAGCCTTTGTATTTAGGGCTAGCTGAAAACGGCTTTGGCACTGAAGTGGTTTCTGAATGTGGAGTTGGTGGCATGTGAAACCCGCATGTGGAGCATTCGTTTGTGTGGGATTCTCACCAAGCTGCATTTCAGGAGAATGCACTCAAACGACATTAAGCATAGTGTATGAACACGTAGTTTGCTTGAGAGCTGATTGTCAGACTGATGGTGTGTGAAGTCAGTGAGCCAAATGGAGTTCTTCTGCCACAAGAACCACTCGGCTGATGCTTCTTCAATATGCAATTCAGTAAAATGCAGTGTTGCTTGACGGAATTAGCCCTTACAGCAGCATATCTGCCTGGAACCTTTGTATTTAGGGCTAGCTGAAAACGGCTTTGGCACTGAAGTGGTTTCTGAATGTGGAGTTGGTGACATGTGAAACCCGCCTGTGGAGCCTTCGTTTGTGTGGGATGCTCACCAAGCTGCATTTCAGGAGAATGCACTCAATCGGCATTAAGCATAGTGTGTGAACACGTAGTTTGCTTGAGAGCTGCCTGTCAGCCTGATGGTGTGTGAAGTCAGTGAGCCAAATGGAGTTGTTCTGACACAAGAACCACTCAGCTGATGGTTTTTCAATATGCAATTCAGCAACATGCAGTGTTGCTTGATGGAATTAGCTGTTACAGCAACATTTGCGTCTAGAGCCTTTGTATTTAAGGCTAGCTGAAAACGGCTTTGGCGCTGAAGTGGTTTCTGAATGTGGAGTTGGTGGCATGTGAAACCCGCCTGTGGAGCCTTCGTGTGTTTGGGATGCTCACCAAGCTGCATTTCAATACAATGCACTCAAACGGCATTAAGCAAAGTGTGTGAACACGTAGTTTGCTAGAGAGCTGCCTGTAAGCCTGATGGTGTGTGAAGTCAGTGAGCCAAATGGAGTTCTTCTGCCACAAGAACCACTCGGCTGATGCTTCTTCAATATGCAATTCAGCAACATGCAGTGTTGCTTGATGGAATTAGCTCTTCCAGCAACATTTGCGTCTAGAGCCTTTGTATTTAGCGCAAGCTGAAAACGGCTTTGGCGCTGAAGTGGTTTCTGAATGTGGAGTTGGTGGCATGTGAAACCCGCCTGTGGAGCCTTCGTTTGTGTGGGATGCTCACCCAGCTGCATTTCAGGAGAATGCATTCAAACGGCATTAAGCATAGTGTGTGAAACATGAGTTTGCTTGAGAGCTGCCTGTCAGCCTGATGGTGTGTGAAGTCAGTGAGCCAAATGGAGTTGTTCTGACACAAGAACCACTCGACTGATGCTACTTCAATATGCAACTCAGCAACATGCAATGTTGTTTGATGGAATTAGCTCTTACAGCAACATTTGCGTCTAGAGCCTTTGTATTTAGACTAGCTGAAAACGGCTTTGGCGCTGAAGTGGTTTCTGAATGTGGAGTTGGTGGCATGTGAAACCCGCCTGTGGAGCCTTCGTTTGTGTGGGGTGCTCACCAAGCTGCATTTCAGGACAATGCACTCAAACGGCATTAAGCATAGTGTGTGAACACGTAGTTTGCTTGAGAGCTGCCTGTAAGCCTGATGGTGTGTGAAGTCAGTGAGCCAAATGGAGTTCTTCTGCCACAAGAACCACTCGGGTGATGCTTCTTCAATATGCAGTTCAGCAAAATGCAATGTTGTTTGATGGAATTAGCTCTTACAGCAACATTTGTGTCTAGAGCGTTTGTATTTAGGGCTAGCTGAAAACGGCTTTGGCGCTGAAGTGGTTTCTGAATGTGGAGTTGGTGGCATGTGAAACCCGCCTGTGGAGCCTTCGTTTGTGTGGGATGCTCACTAAGCTACATTTCAGGAGAACGCACTCAAACAGCATTAAGCATAGTGTGGGAACACGTAATTTGCTTGAGAGCTGCCTGTCAGCCTGATGGTGTGTGAAGTCAGTGAGCCAAATGGAGTTCTTCTGGCACAAGAACCACTCGGCTGATTCTTCTTCAATATGCACTTCACCAACATGCAGTGTTTCCTTGATTGAATTAGCTCTCACACCAATATATGCGTCTGGAGCCTTTGCATTGAGGTCTATCTGAAAATGGCTGTGGTGCTGAAGTTGCCTGTGAATGTGGAGTTGGTGGCATGTGAAACGCGCATGTGCAGTATTCGTATGTGTGAGATGCTCTACCAGGTTCATTCCTAGATAATGCACTCAAAGGGCACTAAGCATAGAGTGTGAAAACTGAGTTTCCTTGAGAGCTGCTTGGAAGCCTGATGGTGTGTGAAGTTAGTGAGCCAAATGGAGTTGTTCTCCCACAAGAACCACTCGGCTGATTATTCTTCTCCTTATGCGCTTCACCAACATGCAGTGTTTCCTTGATTGAATTAGCTCTCACACCAATATTTGCGTCTAGAGCCTTTGCATTGAGGGCTATCTGAAAACGGCTGTGGCGCTGAAGTTGTCTATGAATGTGGAGTTGGTGACATGTTAAACCCGCATGTGGAGCATTCCTTTGTGTGGGATGCTCACCAAGCTTCATTTCAGTCCTAGGCACTCAAAGGGCACTAAGCATAGAGTGTGAAAACTGAGTTTCCTTGAGAGCTGCTTGGAAGCCTGATGGTGTGTGAAGTTAGTGAGCCAAATGGAGTTGTTCTCCCACAAGAACCACTCGGCTGATTCTTCTTCATTATGCCCTTCACCAACAAGCACTGTTTCCTTGATTGAATTAGCTCTCACACCAATATTTGCGTCTAGAGCCTTTGCATTGAGGGCTATCTGAAAGTGGCTGTGGCGCTGAAGTTGCCTGTGAATGTGGAGTTGGTGGCATGTGAAACCTGCATGTGGAGCATTCGTTTGTGTGGGATGCTCTACCAGGTTCATTCCTAGATAATGCACTCAAAGGGCACTAAGCATAGAGTGTGAAAACTGAGTTTCCTTGAGAGCTGCTTGGAAGCCTGATGGTGTGTGAAGTTAGTGAGCCAAATGGAGTTGTTCTCCCACAAGAACCACTCGGCTGATTCTTCTTCAATATGCCCTTCACCAACATGCAATGTTTCCTTGATTGAATTAGCTCTCACACCAATATGTGCGTCTAGAGCCTTTGCATTGAGGGCTATCTGAAAATGGCTGTGGCGCTGAAGTTGTCTGTGAATGTGGAGTTTGTGACATGTGAAACCCGCATGTGGAGCATTTGTTTGTGTGGGATGCTCACCAAGCTTCATTTCAGTCCTAGGCACTCAAAGGGCACTAAGCAAAGAGTGTGAAAACTGAGTTTCCTTGAGAGCTGCTTGGAAGCCTGATGGTGTGTGAAGTTAGTGAGCCAAATGGAGTTGTTCTCCCACAAGAACCACTCAGCTGATTCTTCTTCAATATGCCCTTCACCAACATGCAGTGTTTCCTTGATTGAATTAGCTCTCACACCAATATGTGCGTCTAGAGCCTTTGCATTGAGGGCTATCTGAAAATGGCTGTGGCGCTGACGTTGCCTGTGAATGTGGAGTTGGTGGCATGTGAAACCCGCATGTGGAGCATTCGTTTGTGTGGGATGCTCTACCAGGTTCATTCCTAGATAATGCACTCAAAGGGCACTAAGCATAGAGTGTGAAAACTGAGTTTCCTTGAGAGCTGCTTGGAAGCCTGATGGTGTGTGAAGTTAGTGAGCCAAATGGAGTTGTTCTCCCACAAGAACCACTCGGCTGATTCTTCTTAAATATGCAATTCAGCAACTTGCAATGTTGCTTGACGGAATTAGCTCTTACAGCAGCATTTCTGGCTGGAGCCTTTGTATTTAGGGCTAGCTGAAAATGGCTTTGGCGCTGAAGTGGTTTCTGAATGTGGAGTTGGTGGCATGTGAAACCCGCCTGTGGAGCCTTCGTTTGTGTGGGATGCTCACCCAGCTGCATTTCAGGACAATGCACTCAAACGCGATTAAGCATAGTGTGTGTACACGTAGTTTGCTTGAGAGCTGCCGGTCAGCCTGATGGTGTGTGAAGTCAGTGAGCCAAATGGAGTTCTTCTGGCACAAGAACCACTCGGCTGATGCTTCTTCAATATGCAATTCAGCAACATGCAGTGTTGCTTGATGGAATTAGCTCTTACAGCAATATTTGCATCTAGAGCCTTTGTATGTAGGGCTAGCTGAAAACGGCTTTGGCGCTGAAGTGGTTTCTGAATGTGGAGTTGGTGGCATGTGAAACCGCCTGGATACACTTCATTTGTGTGGGATGCTCACCAAGCTGCATTTCAGGAAAATGCACTCAAACGGCATTAAGCATAGTGTGTGAAATATGAGTTTGCTTGAGAGCTGCCTGTCAGCCTGATGGTGTGTGAAGTCAGTGAGGCAAATGGGGTTGTTTTGCCACAAGAACTACTCGGCTGATGCTTCTTCAATATGCAATTCAGCAAAATGCTGTGTTGCTTGATGGAATTAGCTCTTATAGCAACATTTGCATCTAGAGCCTTTGTATTTAGGGCTAGCTAAAAACGGCTTTGGAGCTGAAGTGGTTTCTGAATGTGGAGTTGGTGGCATGTGAAACCCACCTGTGGAGCATTCGTTTGTGTGGGATGCTCACCAAGCTGCATTTCAGGACAATGCACTCAAACGGCATTAAGCATAGTGTGTGAACACGTAGTTTGCTTGAGAGCTGCCTGTCAGCCTGATGGTGTGTGAAGTCAGTGAGCCAAATGGAGTTCTTCTGGCACAAGAACCACTCAGCTGATGCTTCTTCAACATGCAATTCAGCAACATGCAATGTTGCTTGACGGAATTAGCTCTTACAGCAGCATTTCTGGCTGGAGTCTTTGTATTTAGGGCTAGCTGAAAACGGCTTTGGTGCTGAAGTGGTTTCGGAATGTGGAGTTGGTGGCATGTGAAACCCGCCTGTGGAGCCTTCGTTTGTGTTTGATGCTCACCCAGCTGCATTTCAGGACAATGCACTCAAACAGCATTAAGCATAGTGTGTGAACACGTAGTTTCCTTGAGAGCTGATTGTCAGACTGATGGTGTGTGAAGTCAGTGAGCCAAATGGAGTTCTTCTGGCACAAGAACCACTCAGCTGATGCTTCTTCAATATGCAGTTCAGCAACATGCAGTGTTGCTTGATGGAATTAGCTCTTACAGCAACATTTGCATCTAGAGCCTTTGTATTTAGGGCTAGCTGAAAACGGCTTTGGCGCTGAAGTGGTTTCTGAATGTGGAGTTGGTGGCATGTGAAACCCGCCTGTGGAGCCTTCGTTTTTGTGGGATGCTCACCAAGCTGCATTTCAGGACAATGTACTCAAACGGCATTAAGCATAGTGTGTGAAATATGAGTTTGCTTGAGAGCTGCCTGTCAGCCTGATGGTGTGTGAAGTCAGTGAGCCAAATGGAGTTCTTCTGGCACAAGAACCACTCAGCTGATGCTTCTTCAATATGCAGTTCAGCAACATGCAGTGTTGCTTGATGGAATTAGCTCTTACAGCAACATTTGCGTCTAGAGCCTTTGTATTTAGGGCTAGCTGAAAATGGCTTTGACGCTGAAGTGGTTTCTGAATGTGGAGTTGGTGGCATGTGAAACCCGCCTGTGGAGCCTTCGTTTGTGTGGGATGCTCACCAAGCTGCATTTCAGGACAATGCACTCAAACGGCATTAAGCATAGTGTGTGAAATATGAGTTTGCTTGAGAGCTGCCTGTTAGCCTGATGGTGTGTGAAGTCAGTGAGCCAAATGGAGTTGTTCTGCCACAAGAACCACTCGGCTGATGCTTCTTCAATATGCAATTCAGCAAAATGCAGTATTGCTTGATGGAATTAGCTCTTCCAGCAACATTTGCGTCTAGAGCCTTTGTATTTAGGGCTAGCTGAAAACGGTTTGGCACAGAAGTGGTTTCTGAATGTGGAGTTGGTGGCATGTGAAACCCTCCTGTGGAGCCTTGGTTTGTGTGGGATGCTCACCAAGCTGCATTTCAGGACAATGCACTCAAACAGCATTAAGCATAGTGTATGAAAACGTAGTTTGCTTGAGAGCTGATTGTCAGACTAATGGTGTGTGAAGTCAGTGAGCCAAATGTTGTTCTTCTGCCACAAGAACCACTCGGCTGATGCTTCTTCATTATGCAATTCAGTAAAATGCAGTGTTGCTTGACGGAATTAGCCCTTACAGCAGCATATCTGGCTGGAACCTTTGTATTTAGGGCTAGCTGAAAACGGCTTTGGCACTGAAGTGGTTTCTGAATGTGTAGTTGGTGACATGTGAAACCCGCCTGTGGAGCCTTCGTTTGTGTGGGATGCTCACCAAGCTGCATTTCAGGAGAATGCACTCAAACGGCATTAAGCATAGTGTGTGAACACGTAGTTTGCTTGAGAGCTGCCTGTCAGCCTGATGGTGTGTGAAGTCAGTGAGCCAAATGGAGTTGTTCTGACACAAGAACCACTCAGCTGATGCTTTTTCAATATGCAATTCAGCAACATGCAGTGTTGCTTGATGGAATTAGCTGTTACAGCAACATTTGCGTCTAGAGCCTTTGTATTTAAGGCTAGCTGAAAACGGCTTTGGCACTGAAGTGGTTTCTGAATGTGTAGTTGGTGACATGTGAAACCCGCCTGTGGAGCCTTCGTGTGTGTGGGATGCTCACCAAGCTGCATTTCAATACAATGCACTCAAACGGCATTAAGCAAAGTGTGTGAACACGTAGTTTGCTTGAGAGCTGCCTGTCAGCCTGATGGTGTGTGAAGTCAGTGAGCCAAATGGAGTTCTTCTGGCACAAGAACCACTCGGCTGATGCTTCTTCAATATGCAGTTCAGCAACATGCAATTGTGTTTGATGGAATTAGCTCTTACAGCAACATTTGCCTCTAGAGCCTTTGTATTTACGCTAGCTGAAAAGGATTTGGCGCTGAAGTGGTTTCTGAATGTGGAGTTGGTGGCATGTGAAACCGCCTGTGGACCCTTCGTTTGTGTGGGATGCTCACCAAGCCGCATTTCAGGAGAATGCATTCAAACAGCATTAAGCATAGTGTGTGAACATGTAGTTTGCTTGACAGCTGCCTGCCAGCCTGATGGTGTATGAAGTCAGTGAGCCAAATGGAGTTGTTCTGCCACAAGAACCACTCGGCTGATGCTTCTTCAATATGCAATTCAGCAACATGCAGTGTTGCTTGATGGAATTAGCTCTTACAGCAACATTTGCGTCTAGAGCCTTTGTATTTAGGGCTAGCTGAAAATGGCTTTGGCGCTGAAGTGGTTTCTGAATGTGGAGTTGGTGGCATGTGAAACCCGCATGTGGAGCCTTCGTTTGTGTGGGATGCTCACCTAGCTGCATTACACGAAAATGCACTCAAACGGCATTACGCTTGTGTGCGAACACGTAGTTTGCTTGAGAGCTGCCTGTCAGCCTGATGGTGTGTGAAGTCAGTGAGCCAAATGGAGTTGTTCTGCCACAAGAACCACTCGGCTGATGCTTCTTCAATATGCAATTCAGCAACATGCAGTGTTGCTTGATGGAATTAGCTGTTACAGCAACATTTGCGTCTAGAGCCTTTGTATTTGGGTCTAGCTGAAAACGGCTTTGGCGCTGAAGTGGTTTCTGAATGTGGAGTTGGTGGCATGTGAAACCCGCCAGTGGAGTCTTTGTTTGTGTGGGATGCTCACCAAGCTGCATTTCAGGACAATGCACTCAAACAGCATTAAGCATAGTGTGTGAACATGTAGTTTGCGTTAGAGGTGCCTGTCAGCCTGATGGTGTGTGAAGTCAGTGAGCCAAATGGAGTTGTTCTGCCACAAGAACCACTCGGCTGATGCTTCTTCAATATGCAATTCAGCAACATGCAGTGTTGCTTGATGGAATTAGCTCTTCCAGCAACATTTGCGTCTAGAGCCTTTGTATTTGGGTCTAGCTGAAAACGGCTTTGGCGCTGAAGTGGTTTCTGAATGTGGAGTTGGTGGCATGTGAAACCGCCTGTGTAGCCTTCGTTTGTGTGGGATGCTCACCCAGCTGCATTTCAGGAGAATGCATTCAAACGGCATTAAGCATAGTGTGTGAAACATGAGTTTGCTTGAGAGCTGCCTGTCAGCCTGATGGTGTGTGAAGTCAGTGAGCCACATGGAGTTGTTCTGCCACAAGAACCACTCGACTGATGCTTCTTCAATATGCAACTCAGCAACATGCAATGTTGTTTGATGGAATTAGCTCTTACAGCAACATTTGCGTCTAGAGCCTTTGTATTTAGATTAGCTGAAAACGGCTTTGGCGCTGAAGTGGTTTCTGAATGTGGAGTTGGTGGCATGTGAAACCCGCCTGTGGAGCGTTCGTTTGTGTGGGGTGCTCACCAAGCTGCATTTCAGGACAATGCACTCAAACGGCATTAAGCATAGTGTGTGAACACGTAGTTTGCTTGAGAGCTGCCTGTAAGCCTGATGGTGTGTGAAGTCAGTGAGCCAAATGGAGTTGTTCTGCCACAAGAACCACTCGGGTGATGCTTCTTCAATATGCAGTTCAGCAAAATGCAATGTTGTTTCATGGAATTAGCTCTTACAGCAACATTTGCGTCTAGAGCGTTTGTATTTAGGGCGAGCTGAAAACGGCTTTGGCGCTGAAGTGGTTTCTGAATGTGGAGTTGGTGGCATGTGAAACCCGCCTGTGGAGCCTTCGTTTGTGTGGGATGCTCACTAAGCTACATTTCAGGAGAACGCACTCAAACAGCATTAAGCATAGTGTGTGAAATATGAGTTTGCTTGAGAGCTGACTGTCAGCCTGATGGTGTGTGAAGTCAGTGAGCCAAATGGAGTTGTTCTCCACAAGAACCACTCGGCTGATTCTTCTTCAATATGCACTTCACCAACATGCAGTGTTTCCTTGATTGAATTAGCTCTCACACCAATATATGCGTCTGGAGCCTTTGCATTGAGGTCTATCTGAAAATGGTTGTGGCACTGAAGTTGCCTGTGAATGTGGAGTTGGTGACATGTTAAACCCGCATGTGTAGCGTTCCTTTGTGTGGGATGCTCACCAAGCTTCATTTCAGTCCTAGGCACTCAAAGGGCACTAAGCATAGAGTGTGAAAACTGAGTTTCCTTGAGAGCTGCTTGGAAGCCTGATGGTGTGTGAAGTTAGTGAGCCAAATGGAGTTGTTCTCCCACAAGAACCACTCGGCTGATTCTTCTTCATTATGCCCTTCACCAACAAGCACTGTTTCCTTGATTGAATTAGCTCTCACACCAATATTTGCGTCTAGAGCCTTTGCATTGAGGGCTATCTGAAAGTGGCTGTGGCGCTGAAGTTGCCTGTGAATGTGGAGTTGGTGGCATGTGAAACCTGCATGTGGAGCATTCGTTTGTGTGGGATGCTCTACCAGGTTCATTCCTAGATAATGCACTCAGGCGGTACTAAGCATAGATTGTGAAAACTGAGTTTCCTTGAGAGCTGCTTGGAAGCCTGAAGGTGTGTGAATTTAGTTAGCCAAATGGAGTTGTTCTCCCACAAAAACCACTGGGCTGATTCTTCTTCATTATGCCCCTCACCAACAAGCACTGTTTCCTTGATTGAATTAGCTCTCACACCAATATTTGCGTCTAGAGCCTTTGCATTGAGGGCTATCTGAAAATGGCTGTGGCGCTGAAGTTGCCTTTGAATGTGGAGTTGGTGGCATGTGAATCCCGCATGTGGAGCATTCGTTTGTGTGGGATGCTCTACCAGGTTCATTCCTAGATAATGCACTCAAAGGGCGCTAAGCATAGAGTGTGAAAACTGAGTTTCCTTGAGAGCTGCTTGGAAGCCTGATGGTGTGTGAAGTTAGTGAGCCAAATGGAGTTGTTCTCCCACAAGAACCACTCGGCTAATTCTTCTTCAATATGCCCTTCACCAACATGCAGTGTTTCCTTGATTGAATTAGCTCTCACACCAATATGTGCGTCTAGAGCCTTTGCATTTAGGGCTATCTGAAAATGGCTGTGGCGCTGAAGTTGTCTGTGAATGTGGAGTTGGTGACATGTGAAACCCGCATGTGGAGCATTTGTTTGTGTGGGATGCTCACCAAGCTTCATTTCAGTCCTAGGCACTCAAAGGGCACTAAGCTTAGAGTGTGAAAACTGAGTTTCCTTGAGAGCTGCTTGGAAGCCTGATGGTGTGTGAAGTTAGTGAGCCAAATGGAGTTGTTCTCCCACAAGAACCACTCAGCTGATTCTTCTTCAATATGCCCTTCACCAACATGCATTGTTTCCTTGATTGAATTAGCTCTCACACCAATATTTGCGTCTAGAGCCTTTGCATTGAGGGCTATCTGAAAATGGCTGTGGCGCTGAAGTTGCCTGTGAATGTGGAGTTGGTGGCAAGTGAAACGCGCATGTGGAGCATTCGTTTGTGTGGGATGCTCTACCAGGTTCATTCCTAGATAATGCACTCAAAGGGCACTAAGCATAGAGTGTGAAAACTGAGTTTCCTTGAGAGCTGCTTGGAAGCCTGATGGTGTGTGAAGTTAGTGAGCCAAATGGAGTTGTTCTCCCACAAAAACTACTGGGCTGATCCTTCTTGAATATGCCCTTCACCAACATGCAGTGTTTCCTTGATTGAATTAGCTCTCACACCAATATTTGCGTCTAGAGCCTTTGCATTGAGGGCTATCTGAAAACGGCTGTGGTGCTGAAGTTGCCTGTGAATGTGGAGTTGGTGGCATGTGAAACCCGCATGTGGAGCATTCGTTTGTGTGGGATGCTCTACCAGGTTCATTCCTAGATAATGCACTCAAAGGGCACTAGCATAGAGTGTGAAAACTGAGTTTCCTTGAGAGCTGCTTGGAAGCCTGATGGTGTGTGAAGTTAGTGAGCCAAATGGAGTTGTTCTCCCACAAGAACCACTCGGCTGATTCTTCTTCAATATGCCCTTCACCAACATGCATTGTTTCCTTGATTGAATTAGCTCTCACACCAATATGTGCATGTAGAGCCTTTGCATTGAGGGCTATCTGAAAATGGCTGTGGCGCTGAAGTTGCCTGTGAATGTGGAGTTGGTGGCAAGTGAAACGCGCATGTGGAGCCTTCGTTTGTGTGGGATGCTCTACCAGGTTCATTCCTAGATAATGCACTCAAAGGGCACTAAGCATAGAGTGTGAAAACTGAGTTTCCTTGAGAGCTGCTTGGAAGCCTGATGGTGTGTGAAGTTAGTGAGCCAAATGGAGTTGTTCTCCCACAAAAACCACTGGGCTGATCCTTCTTGAATATGCCCTTCACCAACATGCAGTGTTTCCTTGATTGAATTAGCTCTCACACCAATATTTGCGTCTAGAGCCTTTGCATTGAGGGCTATCTGAAAACGGCTGTGGCGCTGAAGTTGCCTGTGAATGTGGAGTTGGTGGCATGTGAAACCCGCATGTGGAGCATTCGTTTGTGTGGGATGCTCTACCAGGTTCATTCCTAGATAATGCACTCAAAGGGCACTAAGCATAGAGTGTGAAAACTGAGTTTCCTTGAGAGCTGCTTGGAAGCCTGATGGTGTGTGAAGTTAGTGAGCCAAATGGAGTTGTTCTCCCACAAGAACCACTCGGCTGATTCTTCTTCAATATGCCCTTCACCAACATGCAGTGTTTCCTTGATTGAATTAGCTCTCACACCAATATTTGCGTCTAGAGCCTTTGCATTGAGGGCTATCTGAAAATGGCTGTGGCGCTGAAGTTGTCTGTGAATGTGGAGTTGGTGACATGTGAAACCCGCATGTGGAGCATTTGTTTGTGTGGGATGCTCACCAAGCTTCATTTCAGTCCTAGGCACTCAAAGGGCACTAAGCAAAGAGTGTGAAACTGAGTTTCCTTGAGAGCTGCTTGGAAGCCTGATGCTGTGTGAAGTTAGTGAGCCAAATGGAGTTGTTCTCCCACAAGAACCACTCAGCTGATTCTTCTTCAATATGCCCTTCACCAACATGCAGTGTTTCCTTGATTGAATTAGCTCTCACACCAATATGTGTGTCTAGAGCCTTTGCATTGAGGGCTGTCTGAAAATGGCTGTGGCGCTGAAGTTGCCTGTGAATGTGGAGTTGGTGGCATGTGAAACCCGCATGTGGAGCATTCGTTTGTGTGGGATGCTCTACCAGGTTCATTCCTAGATAATGCACTCAAAGGGCACTAAGCATAGAGTGTGAAAACTGAGTTTCCTTGAGAGCTGCTTGGAAGCCTGATGGTGTGTGAAGTTAGTGAGCCAAATGGAGTTGTTCTGGCACAAGAACCACTCGGCTGATTTTTCTTAAATATGCAATTCAGCAACTTGCAATGTTGCTTGACGTAATTAGCTCTTACAGCAGCATTTCTGGCTGGAGCCTTTGTATTTAGGGCTAGCTGAAAATGGCTTTGGCGCTGAAGTGGTTTCTGAATGTGGAGTTGGTGGCATGTGAAACCCGCCTGTGGAGCCTTCGTTTGTGTGGGATGCTCACCCAGTTGCATTTCAGGACAATGCACTCAAACGGGATTAAGCATAGTGTGTGTACACGTAGTTTGCTTGAGAGCTGATTGTCAGACTGATGGTGTGTGAAGTCAGTGAGCCAAATGGAGTTCTTCTGGCACAAGAACCACTCGGCTGATGCTTCTTCAATATGCAATTCAGCAACATGCAGTGTTGCTTGATGGAATTAGCTCTTACAGCAACATTTGCATCTAGAGCCTTTGTATTTAGGGCTAGCTGAAAACGGCTTTGGCGCTGAAGTGGTTTCTGAATGTGGAGTTGGTGGCATGTGAAACCCGCCTGTGGAGCCTTCGTTTGTGTGGGATGCTCACCAAGCTGCATTTCAGGACAATGTACTCAAACGGCATTAAGCATAGTGTGTGAAATATGAGTTTTCTTGAGAGCTGCCTGTCAGCCTGATGGTGTGTGAAGTCAGTGAGCCAAATGGAGTTCTTCTGGCACAAGAACCACTCAGCTGATGCTTCTTCAATATGCAATTCAGCAACATGCATTGTTGCTTGATGGAATTAGCTCTTACAGCAACATTTGCGTCTAGAGCCTTTGTATTTAGGGCTAGCTGAAAATGGCTTTGACGCTGAAGTGGTTTCTGAATGTGGAGTTGGTGGCATGTGAAACCGCCTGTGGAGCCTTCGTTTGTGTGGGATGCTCACCAAGCCGCATTTCAGGAGAATGCATTCAAACAGCATTAAGCATAGTGTGTGAACATGTAGTTTGCTTGACAGCTGCCTGCCAGCCTGATGGTGTGTGAAGTCAGTGAGCCAAATGGAGTTGTTCTGCCACAAGAACCACTCGGCTGATGCTTCTTCAATATGCAATTCAGCAACATGCAGTGTTGCTTGATGGAATTAGCTCTTACAGCAACATTTGCGTCTAGAGCGTTTGTATTTAGGGCTAGCTGAAAACGGCTTTGGCGCTGAAGTGGTTTCTGAATGTGGAGTTGGTGGCATGTGAAACCCGCATGTGGAGCCTTCGTTTGTGTGGGATGCTCACCTAGCTGCATTTCAGGAAAATGCACTCAAACAGCATTACGCTTGTGTGCGAACACGTAGTTTGCTTGAGAGCTGCCTGTCAGCCTGATGGTGTGTGAAGTCAGTGAGCCAAATGGAGTTGTTCTGCCACAAGAACCACTCGGCTGATGCTTCTTCAATATGCAATTCAGCAACATGCAGTGTTGCTTGATTGAATTAGCTCTTCCAGCAACATTTGCGTCTAGAGCCTTTGTATTTGGGTCTAGCTGAAAACGGCTTTGGCGCTGAAGTGGTTTCTGAATGTGGAGTTGGTGGCATTTGAAACCCGCCTGTGGAGTCTTTGTTTGTGTGGGATGCTCACCAAGCTGCATTTCAGGAGAATGCACTCAAACAGCATTAAGCATAGTGTGTGAACACGTAGTTTGCGTTAGAGGTGCCTGTCAGCCTGATGGTGTGTGAAGTCAGTGAGCCAAATGGAGTTCTTCTGCCACAAGAACCACTCGGCTGATGCTTCTTCAATATGCAATTCAGCAACATGCAGTGTTGCTTGATGGAATTAGCTCTTCCAACAACATTTGCGTCTAGAGCCTTTGTATTTAGCGCTAGCTGAAAACGGCTTTGGCGCTGAAGTGGTTTCTGAATGTGGAGTTGGTGGCATGTGAAACCCGCCTGTGGAGCCTTCGTTTGTGTGGGATGCTCACTAAGCTACATTTCAGGAGAACGCACTCAAACAGCATTAAGCATAGTGTGTGAAATATGAGTTTGCTTGAGAGCTGACTGTCAGCCTGATGGTGTGTGAAGTCAGTGACCCAAATGGAGTTGTTCTCCACAAGAACCACTCGGCTGATTCTTCTTCAATATGCACTTCACCAACATGCAGTGTTTCCTTGATTGAATTAGCTCTCACACCAATATATGCGTCTGGAGCCTTTGCATTGAGGTCTATCTGAAAATGGCTGTGGCACTGAAGTTGCCTGTGAATGTGGAGTTGGTGGCATGTGACACGCGCATGTGCAGTATTCGTATGTGTGAGATGCTCTACCTGGTTCATTCCTAGATAATGCACTCAAAGGGCACTAAGCATAGCGTGTGAAAACTGAGTTTCCTTGAGAGCTGCTTGGAAGCCTGATGGTGTGTGAAGTTAGTGAGCCAAATGGAGTTGTTCTCCCACAAGAACCACTCGGCTGATTATTCTTCTCCTTATGCGCTTCACGAACATGCAGTGTTTCCTTGATTGAATTAGCTCTCACACCAATATTTGCGTCTAGAGCCTTTGCATTGAGGGCTATCTGAAAATGGCTATGGCGCTGAAGTTGTCTGTGAATGTGGAGTTGGTGACATGTTAAACCCGCATGTGGAGCATTCCTTTGTGTGGGTTGCTCACCAAGCTTCATTTCAGTCCTAGGCACTCAAAGGGCACTAAGCATAGAGTGTGAAAACTGAGTTTCCTTGAGAGCTGCTTGGAAGCCTGATGGTGTGTGAAGTTAGTGAGCCAAATGGAGTTGTTCTCCCACAAGAACCACTCTGCTGATTCTTCTTCATTATGCCCTTCACCAACAAGCACTGTTTCCTTGATTGAATTAGCTCTCACACCAATATTTGCGTCTAGAGCCTTTGCATTGAGGGCTATCTGAAAGTGGCTGTGGCGCTGAAGTTGCCTGTGAATGTGGAGTTGGTGGCATGTGAAACCTGCATGTGGAGCATTCGTTTGTGTGGGATGCTCTACCAGGTTCATTCCTAGATAATGCACTCAAAGGGCACTAAGCATAGAGTGTGAAAACTGAGTTTCCTTGAGAGCTGCTTGGAAGCCTGATGGTGTGTGAAGTTAGTGAGCCAAATGGAGTTGTTCTCCCAGAAGAACCACTCGGCTGATTCTTCTTCAATATGCCCTTCACCAACATGCAGTATTTCCTTGACTGAATTAGCTCTCACACCAATATTTGCGTCTAGAGCCTTTGCATTGAGGGCTATCTGAAAATGGCTGTGGCGCTGAAGTTGCCTTTGAATGTGGAGTTGGTGGCATGTGAAACCCGCATGTGGAGCATTCGTTTGTGTGGGATGCTCTACCAGGTTCATTCCTAGATAATGCACTCAAAGGGCACTAAGCATAGAGTGTGAAAACTGAGTTTCCTTGAGAGCTGCTTGGAAGCCTGATGGTGTGTGAAGTTAGTGAGCCAAATGGAGTTGTTCTCCCACAAGAACCACTCAGCTGATTCTTCTTCAATATGCCCTTCACCAACATGCATTGTTTCCTTGATTGAATTAGCTCTCACACCAATATTTGCGTCTAGAGCCTTTGCATTGAGGGCTATCTGAAAATGGCTGTGGCGCTGAAGTTGCCTGTGAATGTGGAGTTGGTGGCAAGTGAAACCCGCATGTGGAGCATTCGTTTGTGTGGGATGCTCTACCAGGTTCATTCCTACATAATGCAATCAAAGGGCACTAAGCATAGAGTGTGAAAACTGAGTTTCCTTGAGAGCTGCTTGGAAGCCTGATGGTGTGTGAAGTTAGTGAGCCAAATGGAGTTGTTCTGGCACAAGAACCACTCGGCTGATTCTTCTTAAATATGCAATTCAGCAACTTGCAATGTTGCTTGACGGAATTAGCTCTTACAGCAGCATTTCTGGCTGGAGCCTTTGTATTTAGGGCTAGCTGAAAACGGCTTTGGCGCTGAAGTGGTTTCTGAATGTGGAGTTGGTGGCATGTGAAACCCGCCTGTGGAGCCTTCGTTTGTGTGGGATGCTCACCCAGCTGCATTTCAGGACAATGCACTCAAACGGGATTAAGCATAGTGTGTGCACACGTAGTTTGCTTGAGAGCTGCCTGTCAGCCTGATGGTGTGTGAAGTCAGTGAGCCAAATGGAGTTCTTCTGGCACAAGAACCACTCGGCTGATGCTTCTTCAATATGCAATTCAGCAACATGCAGTGTTGCTTGATGGAATTAGCTCTTACAGCAACATTTGCATCTAGAGCCTTTGTATTTAGGGCTAGCTGAAAACGGCTTTGGCGCTGAAGTGGTTTCTGAATGTGGAGTTGGTGGCATGTGAAACCCACCTGTGGAGCATTCGTTTGTGTGGGATGCTCACCAAGCTGCATTTCAGGACAATGCACTCAAACGGCATTAAGCATAGTGTGTGAACACGTAGTTTGCGTTAGAGCTGCCTGTCAGCCTGATGCTGTGTGAAGTCAGTGAGCCAAATGGAGTTCTTCTGGCACAAGAATCACTCAGCTGATGCTTCTTCAATATGCAATTCAGCAACATGCAGTGTTGCTTGATGGAATTAGCTCTTACAGCAACATTTGCGTCTAGAGCCTTTGTATTTAGGGCTAGCTGAAAACGGCTTTGGCACTGAAGTGGTTTCTGAATGTGGAGCCTTCGTTTGTGTGGGCTGCTCACCAAGCTGCATTTCAGGACAACGCACTCAAACGGCATTAAGCATAGTGTGTGAAATATGAGTTTGCTTGAGAGCTGCCTGTCAGCCTGATGGTGTGTGAAGACAGTGAGCCAAATGGAGTTCTTCTGGCACAAGTGTCACTCAGCTGAAGCTTCTTCAATATGCAATTCAGCAACATTCAATGTTGTTTGATGGAATTAGCTCTTACAGCAACATATGCGTCTAGAGCCTTTGTATTTTGGGCTAGCTGAAAACGGTTTTGGCGCTGAAGTGGTTTCTGAATGTGGAGTTGGTGGCATGTGAAACCCGCCTGTGGAGCCTTCGTTTGTGTGGGATGCTCGCCAAGCTGCATTTCAGGAGAATGCATTCAATCAACATTAAGCATAGTGTATGAACATGTAGTTTGCTTGACAGCTGCCTGCCAGCCTGATGGTGTGTGAAGTCAGTGAGCCAAATGGAGTTGTTCTGCCTCAAGAACCACTCAGCTGAAGCTTCTTCAATATGCAATTCAGCAACATGCAGTGTTGCTTGATGGAATTAGCTCTTACAGCAACATTTGCGTCTAGAGCCTTTGTATTTAGGGCTATCTGAAAACGGCTTTGGCGCTGAAGTGGTTTCTGAATGTGGAGTTGGTGGCATGTGAAACCACCCTGTGGAGCCTTCGTTTGTGTGGGATACTCAACCAGCTGCATTTCAGGAAAATGCACTCAAACGGCATTACGCTTGTGTGCGAACACGTAGTTTGCTTGAGAGCTGCCTGTCAGCCTGATGGTGTGTGAAGTCAGTGAGCCAAATGGAGTTCTTCTGGCACAAGAACCACTCGGCTGATGCTTCTTCAATATGCAATTCAGCAACATGCAGTGTTGCTTGATGGAATTAGCTCTTACAGCAACATTTGCGTCTAGAGCCTTTGTATTTAGGGCTAGCTAAAAACGGCGTTGGCGCTGAAGTGGTTTCTGAATGTGGAGTAGGTGGCATGTGAAACCCGCCTGTGGAGCCTTCGTTTGTGTGGGATGCTCACCAAGCTACATTTCAGGAGAATGCACTCAAACAGCATTAAGCATAGTGTGTGAAATATGAGTTTGCTTGAGAGCTGCCTGTCAGCCAGATGGTGTGTGAAGTCAATGAGCCAAATGGAGTTGTTCTCCCACAAGAACCACTCGGCTGATTATTCTTCTCCTTATGCGCTTCACGAACATGCAGTGTTTCCTTGATTGAATTAGCTCTCACACCAATATTTGCGTCTAGAGCCTTTGCATTGAGGGCTATCTGAAAATGGCTATGGCGCTGAAGTTGTCTGTGAATGTGGAGTTGGTGACATGTTAAACCCGCATGTGGAGCATTCCTTTGTGTGGGTTGCTCACCAAGCTTCATTTCAGTCCTAGGCACTCAAAGGGCACTAAGCATAGAGTGTGAAAACTGAGTTTCCTTGAGAGCTGCTTGGAAGCCTGATGGTGTGTGAAGTTAGTGAGCCAAATGGAGTTGTTCTCCCACAAGAACCACTCTGCTGATTCTTCTTCATTATGCCCTTCACCAACAAGCACTGTTTCCTTGATTGAATTAGCTCTCACACCAATATTTGCGTCTAGAGCCTTTGCATTGAGGGCTATCTGAAAGTGGCTGTGGCGCTGAAGTTGCCTGTGAATGTGGAGTTGGTGGCATGTGAAACCTGCATGTGGAGCATTCGTTTGTGTGGGATGCTCTACCAGGTTCATTCCTAGATAATGCACTCAAAGGGCACTAAGCATAGAGTGTGAAAACTGAGTTTCCTTGAGAGCTGCTTGGAAGCCTGATGGTGTGTGAAGTTAGTGAGCCAAATGGAGTTGTTCTCCCAGAAGAACCACTCGGCTGATTCTTCTTCAATATGCCCTTCACCAACATGCAGTATTTCCTTGACTGAATTAGCTCTCACACCAATATTTGCGTCTAGAGCCTTTGCATTGAGGGCTATCTGAAAATGGCTGTGGCGCTGAAGTTGCCTTTGAATGTGGAGTTGGTGGCATGTGAAACCCGCATGTGGAGCATTCGTTTGTGTGGGATGCTCTACCAGGTTCATTCCTAGATAATGCACTCAAAGGGCACTAAGCATAGAGTGTGAAAACTGAGTTTCCTTGAGAGCTGCTTGGAAGCCTGATGGTGTGTGAAGTTAGTGAGCCAAATGGAGTTGTTCTCCCACAAGAACCACTCAGCTGATTCTTCTTCAATATGCCCTTCACCAACATGCATTGTTTCCTTGATTGAATTAGCTCTCACACCAATATTTGCGTCTAGAGCCTTTGCATTGAGGGCTATCTGAAAATGGCTGTGGCGCTGAAGTTGCCTGTGAATGTGGAGTTGGTGGCAAGTGAAACCCGCATGTGGAGCATTCGTTTGTGTGGGATGCTCTACCAGGTTCATTCCTACATAATGCAATCAAAGGGCACTAAGCATAGAGTGTGAAAACTGAGTTTCCTTGAGAGCTGCTTGGAAGCCTGATGGTGTGTGAAGTTAGTGAGCCAAATGGAGTTGTTCTGGCACAAGAACCACTCGGCTGATTCTTCTTAAATATGCAATTCAGCAACTTGCAATGTTGCTTGACGGAATTAGCTCTTACAGCAGCATTTCTGGCTGGAGCCTTTGTATTTAGGGCTAGCTGAAAACGGCTTTGGCGCTGAAGTGGTTTCTGAATGTGGAGTTGGTGGCATGTGAAACCCGCCTGTGGAGCCTTCGTTTGTGTGGGATGCTCACCCAGCTGCATTTCAGGACAATGCACTCAAACGGGATTAAGCATAGTGTGTGCACACGTAGTTTGCTTGAGAGCTGCCTGTCAGCCTGATGGTGTGTGAAGTCAGTGAGCCAAATGGAGTTCTTCTGGCACAAGAACCACTCGGCTGATGCTTCTTCAATATGCAATTCAGCAACATGCAGTGTTGCTTGATGGAATTAGCTCTTACAGCAACATTTGCATCTAGAGCCTTTGTATTTAGGGCTAGCTGAAAACGGCTTTGGCGCTGAAGTGGTTTCTGAATGTGGAGTTGGTGGCATGTGAAACCCACCTGTGGAGCATTCGTTTGTGTGGGATGCTCACCAAGCTGCATTTCAGGACAATGCACTCAAACGGCATTAAGCATAGTGTGTGAACACGTAGTTTGCGTTAGAGCTGCCTGTCAGCCTGATGCTGTGTGAAGTCAGTGAGCCAAATGGAGTTCTTCTGGCACAAGAATCACTCAGCTGATGCTTCTTCAATATCCAATTCAGCAACATGCAGTGTTGCTTGATGGAATTAGCTCTTACAGCAACATTTGCGTCTAGAGCCTTTGTATTTAGGGCTAGCTGAAAACGGCTTTGGCACTGAAGTGGTTTCTGAATGTGGAGCCTTCGTTTGTGTGGGCTGCTCACCAAGCTGCATTTCAGGACAACGCACTCAAACGGCATTAAGCATAGTGTGTGAAATATGAGTTTGCTTGAGAGCTGCCTGTCAGCCTGATGGTGTGTGAAGACAGTGAGCCAAATGGAGTTCTTCTGGCACAAGTGTCACTCAGCTGAAGCTTCTTCAATATGCAATTCAGCAACATTCAATGTTGTTTGATGGAATTAGCTCTTACAGCAACATATGCGTCTAGAGCCTTTGTATTTTGGGCTAGCTGAAAACGGTTTTGGCGCTGAAGTGGTTTCTGAATGTGGAGTTGGTGGCATGTGAAACCCGCCTGTGGAGCCTTCGTTTGTGTGGGATGCTCGCCAAGCTGCATTTCAGGAGAATGCATTCAATCAACATTAAGCATAGTGTATGAACATGTAGTTTGCTTGACAGCTGCCTGCCAGCCTGATGGTGTGTGAAGTCAGTGAGCCAAATGGAGTTGTTCTGCCTCAAGAACCACTCAGCTGAAGCTTCTTCAATATGCAATTCAGCAACATGCAGTGTTGCTTGATGGAATTAGCTCTTACAGCAACATTTGCGTCTAGAGCCTTTGTATTTAGGGCTATCTGAAAACGGCTTTGGCGCTGAAGTGGTTTCTGAATGTGGAGTTGGTGGCATGTGAAACCACCCTGTGGAGCCTTCGTTTGTGTGGGATACTCAACCAGCTGCATTTCAGGAAAATGCACTCAAACGGCATTACGCTTGTGTGCGAACACGTAGTTTGCTTGAGAGCTGCCTGTCAGCCTGATGGTGTGTGAAGTCAGTGAGCCAAATGGAGTTCTTCTGGCACAAGAACCACTCGGCTGATGCTTCTTCAATATGCAATTCAGCAACATGCAGTGTTGCTTGATGGAATTAGCTCTTACAGCAACATTTGCGTCTAGAGCCTTTGTATTTAGGGCTAGCTAAAAACGGCGTTGGCGCTGAAGTGGTTTCTGAATGTGGAGTAGGTGGCATGTGAAACCCGCCTGTGGAGCCTTCGTTTGTGTGGGATGCTCACCAAGCTACATTTCAGGAGAATGCACTCAAACAGCATTAAGCATAGTGTGTGAAATATGAGTTTGCTTGAGAGCTGCCTGTCAGCCAGATGGTGTGTGAAGTCAATGAGCCAAATGGAGTTGTTCTCCCACAAGAACCACTCGGCTGATGCTTCTCCTATATGCCCTTCACCAACTGCAGTATTTCCTAGATTGAATTAGCTCTCACACCAAGATTTGCGTCTAGAGCCTTTGCATTGAGGGCTATCTGAAAATGGCTGTGGCGCTGAAGTTGTCTGTGAATGTGGAGTTGGTGACATGTTAAACCCGCATGTGGAGCATTCCTTTGTGTGGGTTGCTCACCAAGCTTCATTTCAGTCCTAGGCACTCAAAGGGCACTAAGCATAGAGTGTGAAAACTGAGTTTCCTTGAGAGCTGCTTGGCAGCCTGATGGTATGTGAAGTTAGTGAGCCAAATGGAGTTGTTCTGCCACAAGAACCACTTGGCTGATTCTTCTTCATTATGCCCTTCACCAACAAGCACTGTTTCCTTGATTGAATTAGCTCTCACACCAATATTTGCGTCTAGAGCCTTTGCATTGAGGGCTATCTGAAAATGGCTGTGGCGCTGAAGTTGCCTGTGAATGTGGAGTGGGTGGCATGTGAAACCCGCCTGTGGAGCATTCGTTTGTGTGGGATGCTCACCAAGCTTCATTTCAGTCCTAGGCACTCAAAGGGCACTAAGCATAGAGTTTGAAAACCCAGTTTCCTTGAGAACTGCTTCTAAGCCTGATGGTGTGTGAAGTTAGTGAGCCAAATGGAGTTGTTCTCCCACAAGAACCACTCGGCTGATTCTTCTTCAATATGCCCTTCACCAACATGCAGTGTTTCCTTGATTGAATTAGCTCTCACACCAATATTTGCGTCTAGAGCCTTTGCATTGAGGGCTATCTGAAAACGGCTGTGGCGCTGAAGTTGTCTGTGAATGTGGAGTTGGTGGCATGTGAAACCCGCATGTGGAGCATTTGTTTGTGTGGGATGCTCACCAAGTTTCATTTCAGTCCTAGGCACTCAAAGGGCACTAAGCATAGAGTGTGAAAACTGAGTTTCCTTGAGAGCTGCTTGGAAGCCTGATGGTGTGTGAAGTTAGTGAGCCAAATGGAGTTGTTCTCCCACAAGAACCACTCTGCTGATTCTTCTCCAAACTACCCTTCACCAACATGCATTGTTTCCTTGATTGAATTAGCTCTCACACCAATATGTGCGTCTAGAGCCTTTGCATTGAGGGCTATCTGAAAGTGGCTGTGGCGCTGAAGTTGCCTGTGAATGTGGAGTTGGTGGCATGTGAAACCCGCATGTGGAGCATTCGTTTGTGTGGGATGCTCTACCAGGTTCATTCCTAGATAATGCACTCAAAGGGCACTAAGCATAGAGTGTGAAAACTGAGTTTCCTTGAGAGCTGCTTGGCAGCCTGATGGTGTGTGATGTCAGTGAGCCAAATGGAGTTGTTCTGCCACAAGAACCGTACGGCTGATGCTTCTTCAATATGCAATTCAGCAACATGCAGTGTTGTTTGATGGAATTAGCTCTTACAGCAGCATTTGCGTCTGGAGCCTTTGTATTTAGGGCTAGCTGAAAATGGCTTTGGCCCTGAAGAGGTTTCTGAATGTGGAGTTGGTGGCATGTGAAACCCGCCTGTGGAGCCTTCGTTTGTGTTTGATGCTCACCCAGCTGCATTTCAGGACAATGCACTCAAACAGCATTAAGCATAGTGTGTGAACACGTAGTTTCCTTGAGAGCTGATTGTCAGACTGATGGTGTGTGAAGTCAGTGAGCCAAATGGAGTTCTTCTGCCACAAGAACCACTCGGCTGATGCTTCTTCAATATGCAATTCAGCAACATGCAGTGTTGCTTGATGGAATTAGCTCTTACAGCAACATTTGCGTCTAGAGCCTTTGTATTTAGGGCTAGCTGAAAATGGCTTTGACGCTGAAGTGGTTTCTGAATGTGGAGTTGGTGGCATGTGAAACCCGCCTGTGGAGCCTTCGTTTGTGTGGGATGCTCACCAAGCTGCATTTCAGGACAATGAACTCAAACGGCATTAAGCATAGTGTGTGAAATATGAGTTTCCTTGAGAGCTGCCTGTTAGCCTGATGGTGTGTGAAGTCAGTGAGCCAAATGGAGTTGTTCTGCCACAAGAACCACTCGGCTGATGCTTCTTCAATATGCAATTCAGCAACATGCAGTATTGCTTGATGGAATTAGCTCTTCCAGCAACATTTGCGTCTAGAGCCTTTGTATTTAGGGCTAGCTGAAAACGGTTTGGCACAGAAGTGGTTTCTGAATGTGGAGTTGGTGGCATGTGAAACCCGCCTGTGGAGCCTTCGTTTGTGTGGGAGGCTCACCCAGCTGCATTTAAGGAGAATGCACTCAAACAGCATTAAGCATAGTGTATGAACACGTAGTTTGCTTGAGAGCTGATTGTCAGCCTGATGGTGTGTGAAGTCAGTGAGCCAAATGTTGTTCTTCTGCCACAAGAACCACTCGGCTGATGCTTCTTCATTATGCAATTCAGTAAAATGCAGTGTTGCTTGACGGAATTAGCCCTTACAGCAGCATATCTGGCTGGACCCTTTGTATTTAGGGCTAGCTGAAAACGGCTTTGGCGCTGAAGTGGTTTCTGAATGTGGAGTTGGTGGCATGTGAAACCCGCATGTGGAGCCTTCGTTTGTGTGGGATGCTCACCTAGCTGCATTTCAGGAAAATGCACTCAAACAGCATTATGCTTGTGTGCGAACACGTAGTTTGCTTGAGAGCTGCCTGTCAGCCTGATGGTGTGTGAAGTCAGTGAGCCAAATGGAGTTGTTCTGCCACAAGAACCACTCGGCTGATGCTTCTTCAATATGCAATTCAGCAACATGCAGTGTTGCTTGATGGAATTAGCTCTTCCAGCAACATTTGCGTCTAGAGCCTTTGTATTTGGGTCTAGCTGAAAACGGCTTTGGCGCTGAAGTGGTTTCTGAATGTGGAGTTGGTGGCATGTGAAACCCGCCTGTGGAGTCTTTGTTTGTGTGGGATGCTCACCAAGCTGCATTTCAGGAGAATGCACTCAAACAGCATTAAGCATAGTGTGTGAACACGTAGTTTGCGTTAGAGGTGCCTGTCAGCCTGATGGTGTGTGAAGTCAGTGAGCCAAATGGAGTTCTTCTGCCACAAGAACCACTCGGCTGATGCTTCTTCAATATGCAATTCAGCAACATGCAGTGTTGCTTGATGGAATTAGCTCTTCCAGCAACATTTGCGTCTAGAGCCTTTGTATTTAGCGCTAGCTGAAAACGGCTTTGGCGCTGAAGTGGTTTCTGAATGTGGAGTTGGTGGCATGTGAAACCCGCCTGTGGAGCCTTCGTTTGTGTGGGATGCTCACCCAGCTGCATTTCAGGAGAATGCATTCAAACGGCATTAAGCATAGTGTGTGAAACATGAGTTTGCTTGAGAGCTGATTGTCAGCCTGATGGTGTGTGAAGTCAGTGAGCCACATGGAGTTGTTCTGCCACAAGAACCACTCGACTGATGCTACTTCAATATGCAACTCAGCAACATGCAATGTTGTTTGATGGAATTAGCTCTTACAGCAACATTTGCGTCTAGAGCCTTTGTATTTAGACTAGCTGAAAACGGCTTTGGCGCTGAAGTGGTTTCTGAATGTGGAGTTGGTGGCATGTGAAACCCGCCTGTGGAGCCTTCGTTTGTGTGGGGTGCTCACCAAGCTGCATTTCAGGACAATGCACTCAAACGGCATTAAGCATAGTGTGTGAACACGTAGTTTGCTTGAGAGCTGCCTGTAAGCCTGATGGTGTGTGAAGTCAGTGAGCCAAATGGAGTTGTTCTGCCACAAGAACCACTCGGGTGATGCTTCTTCAATATGCAGTTCAGCAAAATGCAATGTTGTTTCATGGAATTAGCTCTTACAGCAACATTTGCGTCTAGAGCGTTTGTATTTAGGGCTAGCTGAAAAGGGCTTTGGCGCTGAAGTGGTTTCTGAATGTGGAGTTGGTGGCATGTGAAACCCGCCTGTGGAGCCTTCGTTTGTGTGGGATGCTCAGTAAGCTACATTTCAGGAGAACGCACTCAAACAGCATTAAGCATAGTGTGTGAAATATGAGTTTGCTTGAGAGCTGCTTGGAAGCCTGATGGTGTGTAAAGTCAGTGAGCCAAATGGAGTTGTTCTCCACAAGAACCACTCGGCTGATTCTTCTTCAATATGCACTTCACCAACATGCAGTGTTTCCTTGATTGAATTAGCTCTCACACCAATATATGCGTCTGGAGCCTTTGCATTGAGGTCTATCTGAAAATGGCTGTGGCACTGAAGTTGCCTGTGAATGTGGAGTTGGTGGCATGTGAAACGCGCATGTGCAGTATTCGTATGTGTGAGATGCTCTACCAGGTTCATTCCTAGATAATGCACCCAAAGGGCACTAAGCATAGAGTGTGAAAACTGAGTTTCCTTGAGAGCTGCTTGGAAGCCTGATGGTGTGTGAAGCTAGTGAGCCAAATGGAGTTGTTCTCCCACAAGAACCACTCGGCTGATTATTCTTCTCCTTATGCGCTTCGCGAACATGCAGTGTTTCCTTGATTGAATTAGCTCTCACACCAATATTTGCGTCTAGAGCCTTTGCATTGAGGGCTATCTGAAAATGGCTATGGCGCTGAAGTTGTCTGTGAATGTGGAGTTGGTGACATGTGAAACCCGCATGTGGAGCATTCCTTTGTGTGGGTTGCTCACCAAGCTTCATTTCAGTCCTAGGCACTCAAAGGGCACTAAGCATAGAGTGTGAAAACTGAGTTTCCTTGAGAGCTGCTTGGCAGCCTGATGGTGTGTGAAGTTAGTGAGCCAAATGGAGTTGTTCTCCCACAAGAACCACTCGGCTGATTCTTCTTCATTATGCCCTTCACCAACAAGCACTGTTTCCTTGATTGAATTAGCTCTCACACCAATATTTGCGTCTAGAGCCTTTGCATTGAGGGCTATCTGAAAGTGGCTGTGGCGCTGAAGTTGCCTGTGAATGTGGAGTTGGTGGCATGTGAAACCTGCATGTGGAGCATTCGTTTGTGTGGGATGCTCTACCAGGTTCATTCCTAGATAATGCACTCAAAGGGCACTAAGCATAGAGTGTGAAAACTGAGTTTCCTTGAGAGCTGCTTGGAAGCCTGAAGGTGTGTGAATTTAGTGAGCCAAATGGAGTTGTTCTCCCACAAAAACCACTGGGCTGATCCTTCTTGAATATGCCCTTCACCAACATGCAGTGTTTCCTTGATTGAATTAGCTCTCACACCAATATTTGCGTCTAGAGCCTTTGCATTGAGGGCTATCTGAAAATGGCTGTGGCGCTGAAGTTGCCTTTGAATGTGGAGTTGGTGGCATGTGAAACCCGCATGTGGAGCATTCGTTTGTGTGGGATGCTCTACCAGGTTCATTCCTAGATAATGCATTCAAAGGGCACTAAGCATAGAGTGTGAAAACTGAGTTTCCTTGAGAGCTGCTTGGAAGCCTGATGGTGTGTGAAGTTAGTGAGCCAAATGGAGTTGTTCTGGCACAAGAACCACTCGGCTGATCCTTCTTCAATATGCCCTTCACCAACATGCAGTGTTTCCTTGATTGAATTAGCTCTCACACAAATATGTGCGTCTAGAGCCTTTGCATTGAGGGCTATCTGAAAATGGCTGTGGCGCTGAAGTTGTCTGTGAATGTGGAGTTGGTGACATGTGAAACCCGCATGTGAAGCATTTGTTTGTGTGGGATGCTCACCAAGCTTCATTTCAGTCCTAGGCACTCAAAGGGCACTAAGCATAGAGTGTGAAAACTGAGTTTCCTTGAGAGCTGCTTGGAAGCCTGATGGTGTGTGAAGTTAGTGAGCCAAATGGAGTTGTTCTCCCACAAGAACCACTCAGCTGATTCTTCTTCAATATGCCCTTCACCAACATGCATTGTTTCCTTGATTGAATTAGCTCTCACACCAATATGTGTGTCTAGAGCCTTTGCATTGAGGGCTATCTGAAAATGGCTGTGGCGCTGAAGTTGCCTGTGAATGTGGAGTTGGTGGCATGTGAAACCCGCATGTGGAGCATTCGTTTGTGTGGGATGCTCTACCAGGTTCATTCCTACATAATGCAATCAAAGGGCACTAAGCATAGAGTGTGAAAACTGAGTTTCCTTGAGAGCTGCTTGGAAGCCTGATGGTGTGTGAAGTTAGTGAGCCAAATGGAGTTGTTCTGGCACAAGAACCACTCGGCTGATTCTTCTTAAATATTCAATTCAGCAACTTGCAATGTTGCTTGACGGAATTAGCTCTTACAGCAACATTTGCGTCTAGAGCCTTTGTATTTAGGGCTAGCTGAAAACGGCTTTGGAGCTGAAGTGGTTTCTGAATTTGGATTTGGTGGCATGTGAAACCCACCTGTGGAGCCTTCGTTTGTGTGGGCTGCTCACCAAGCTGCATTTCAGGACAATGCACTCAAACGGCATTAAGCATAGTGTGTGAACAAGTAGTTTGCTTGAAAGCTGCCTGTCAGCCTGATGGTGTGTGAAGTCAGTGAGCCAAATGGAGTTGTTCTGCCACAAGAACCATACGGCTGATGCTTCTTCAATATGCAATTCAGCAACATGCAGTGTTGTTTGATGGAATTAGCTCTTACAGCAGCATTTGCGTCTAGAGCCTTTCTATTTAGTGCTAGCTGAAAACGGCTTTGGCCCTGAAGAGGTTTCTGAATGTTGAGTTGGTGGCATGTGAAACCCGCCTGTGGAGCCTTCGTTTGTGTGGGATGCTCATCAAGCTGCCTTTCAGAACAATGCACTCATACCGCAGTCAGCATAGTGTGTGAACACGTAGTTTGCTTGAGAGCTGCCTGTCAGCCTGATGGTCTGTGAAGTCAGGGAGCCAAATGGAGTTCTTCTGGCACAAGAACCACTCAGCTGATGCTTCTTCAACATGCAATTCAGCAACATGCAATGTTGCTTGACGGAATTAGCTCTTACAGCAGCATTTCTGGCTGGAGTCTTTGTATTTAGGGCTAGCTGAAAACGGCTTTGGCGCTGAAGTGGTTTCTGAATGTGGAGTTGGTGGCATGTGAAACCCGCCTGTGGAGCATTCGTTTGTGTTTGATGCACACCAAGCTGCATTTCAGGACAATGCACTCAAACAGCATTAAGCATAGTGTGTGAACACGTAGTTTCCTTGAGAGCTGATTGTCAGCCTGATGGTGTGTGAAGTCAGTGAGCCAAATGGAGTTCTTCTGGCACAAGAACCACTCAGCTGATGCTTCTTCAATATGCAATTCAGCAAAATGCAGTGTTGATTGATGGAATTAGCTCTTACAGCAACATTTCCGTCTAGAGCCTTTGTATTTAGGGCTAGCTGAAAATGGCTTTGGCGCTGAAGAGGTTTCTGAATGTGGAGTTGGTGGCATGTGAAACCCGCCTGTGGAGCCTTCGTTTGTGTGGGATGCTCACCAAGCTGCATTTCAGGACAATGCACTCAAACGGCATTAAGCATAGTGTGTGAAATATGAGTTTGCTTGAGAGCTGCCTGTTAGCCTGATGGTGTTTGAAGTCAGTGAGCCAAATGGAGTTGTTCTGCCACAAGAACCACTCGGCTGATGCTTCTTCAATATGCAATTCAGCAAAATGCAGTGTTGCTTGATGGAATTAGCTCTTCCAGCAACATTTGCGTCTAGAGCCTTTGTATTTAGGGCTAGCTGATAACGGCTTTGGCGCTGAAGTGGTTTCTGAATGTGGAGTTGGTGGTATGTGAAACCCGCCTGTGGTGCCTTCGTGTGTGTGGGATGCTCACCAAGCTGCATTTCAGGAGAATGCACTCAAACGGCATTAAGCATAGTGTGTGAACACGTAGTTTGCTTGAGAGCTGCCTGTCAGCCTGATGGTGTGTGAAGTCAGTGAGCCAAATGGAGTTGTTCTGCCACAAGAACCACTCAGCTGATGCTTCTTCAATATGCAATTCAGCAACATGCAGTGTTGCTTGATGGAATTAGCTGTTACAACAACATTTGCGTCTAGAGCCTTTGTATTTAGGGCTAGCTGAAAACGGTTTGGCACTGAAGTGGTTTCTGAATGTGGAGTTGGTGGCATGTGAAACCCGCCTGTGGAGTCTTGGTTTGTGTGGGATGCTCACCAAGCTGCATTTCAGGACAGGGCACTCAAACGGCATTAAGCATAGTGTGTGAACACGTAGTTTGCTTGAGAGCTGACTGTCAGCCTGATGGTGTGTGAAGACAGTGAGCCAAATGGAGTTCTTCTGGCACAAGTGTCACTCAGCTGAAGCTTCTTCAATATGCAATTCAGCAACATTCAATGTTGTTTGATGGAATTAGCTCTTACAGCAACATATGCGTCTAGAGCCTTTGTATTTTGGGCTAGCTGAAAACGGTTTTGGCGCTGAAGTGGTTTCTGAATGTGGAGTTGGTGGCATGTGAAACCCGCCTGTGGAGCCTTCGTTTGTGTGGGATGCTCGCCAAGCTGCATTTCAGGAGAATGCATTCAATCAACATTAAGCATAGTGTATGAACATGTAGTTTGCTTGACAGCTGCCTGCCAGCCTGATGGTGTGTGAAGTCAGTGAGCCAAATGGAGTTGTTCTGCCTCAAGAACCACTCAGCTGATGCTTCTTCAATATGCAATTCAGCAACATGCAGTGTTGCTTGATGGAATTAGCTCTTACAGCAACATTTGCGTCTAGAGCCTTTGTATTTAGGGCTAGCTGAAAACGGCTTTGGCGCTGAAGTGGTTTCTGAATGTGGAGTTGGTGGAATGTGAAACCACCCTGTGGAGCCTTCGTTTGTGTGGGATACTCAACCAGCTGCATTTCAGGAAAATGCACTCAAACGGCATTACACTTGTGTGCGAACACGTAGTTTGCTTGAGAGCTGCCTGTCAGCCTGATGGTGTGTGAAGTCAGTGAGCCAAATGGAGTTCTTCTGGCACAAGAACCACTCGGCTGATGCTTCTTCAATATGCAATTCAGCAACATGCAGTGTTGCTTGATGGAATTAGCTCTTCCAGCAACATTTGCGTCTAGAGCCTTTGTATTTAGGGCTATCTGAAAACGGCGTTGGCGCTGAAGTGGTTTCAGAATGTGGAGTAGGTGGCATGTGAAACCCGCCTGTGGAGCCTTCGTTTGTGTGGGATGCTCACCAAGCTACATTTCAGGAGAATGCACTCAAACAGCATTAAGCATAGTGTGTGAAATATGAGTTTGCTTGAGAGCTGCCTGTCAGCCAGATGGTTTGTGAAGTCAATGAGCCAAATGGAGTTGTTCTCCCACAAGAACCACTCGGCTGATGCTTCTCCTATATGCCCTTCACCAACTGCAGTATTTCCTAGATTGAATTAGCTCTCACACCAAGATTTGCGTCTAGAGCCTTTGCATTGAGGGCTATCTGAAAATGGCTGTGGCGCTGAAGTTGTCTGTGAATGTGGAGTTGGTGACATGTTAAACCAGCATGTGGAGCATTCCTTTGTGTGGGTTGCTCACCAAGCTTCATTTCAGTCCTAGGCACTCAAAGGGCACCCAAGCATAGAGTGTGAAAACTGAGTTTCCTTGAGAGCTGCTTGGCAGCCTGATGGTATGTGAAGTTAGTGAGCCAAATGGAGTTGTTCTGCCACAAGAACCACTCGGCTGATTCTTCTTCATTATGCCCTTCACCAACAAGCACTGTTTCCTTGATTGAATTAGCTCTCACACCAATATTTGCGTCTAGAGCCTTTGCATTGAGGGCTATCTGAAAGTGGCTGTGGCGCTGAAGTTGCCTGTGAATGTGGAGTTGGTGGCATGTGAAACCCGCCTGTGGAGCATTCGTTTGTGTGGGATGCTCTACCAGGTTCATTCCTAGATAATGCACTCAAAGGGCACTAAGCATAGAGTGTGAAAACTGAGTTTCCTTGAGAGCTGCTTGGAAGCCTGATGGTGTGTGAAGTTAGTGAGCCAAATGGAGTTGTTCTCCCACAAAAACCACTGAGCTGATCCTTCTTGAATATGCCCTTCACCAACATGCAGTGTTTCCTTGATTGAATTAGCTCTCACACCAATATTTGCGTCTAGAGCCTTTGCATTGAGGGCTATCTGAAAATGGCTGTGGCGCTGAAGTTGCCTGTGAATGTGGAGTTGGTGGCATGTGAAACCCGCCTGTGGAGCATTCGTTTGTGTGGGATGCTCTACCAGGTTCATTCCTACATAATGCACTCAAAGGGCACTAAGCATAGAGTGTGAAAACTGAGTTTCCTTGAGAGCTGCTTGGAAGCCTGATGGTGTGTGACGTTAGTGAGCCAAATGGAGTTGTTCTCCCACAAGAACCACTCGGCTGATCCTTCTTCAATATGCCCTTCATCAACATGCAGTGTTTCCTTGATTGAATTAGCTCTCACACCAATATTTGCGTCTAGAGCCTTTGCATTGAGGGCTATCTGAAAACGGCTGTGGCGCTGAAATTGCCTGTGAATGTGGAGTTGGTGGCATGTGAAACCCGCATGTGGAGCATTTGTTTGTGTGGGATGCTCACCAAGCTTCATTTCAGTCCTAGGCACTCAAAGGACACTAAGCCTAGAGTGTGAAAACCCAGTTTCCTTGAGAACTGCTTCTAAGCCTGATGGTGTGTGAAGTTAGTGAGCCAAGTGGAGTTGTTCTCCCACAAGAACCACTCGGCTGATCCTTCTTCAATATGCCCTTCACCAACATGCAGTGTTTCCTTGATTGAATTAGCTCTCACACCAATATTTGCGTCGAGAGCCTTTGCATTGAGTGCTATCTGAAAACGGTTGTGGTGCTGAAGTTGCCTGTGAATGTGGAGTTGGTGGCATGTGAAACCCGCATGTGGAGCATTCGTTTGTGTGGGATGCTCTACCAGGTTCATTCCTAGATAATCCACTCAAAGGGCACTAAGCATAGAGTGTGAAAACTGGGTTTCCTTGAGAGCTGCTTGGAAGCCTGATGGTGTGTGAAGTTAGTGAGCCAAATGGAGTTGTTCTCCCACAAGAACCACTCGGCTGATTCTTCTTCAATATGCCCTTCACCAACATGCAGTGTTTCCTTGATTGAATTAGCTCTCACACCAATATTTGCGTCTAGAGCCTTTGCATTGAGGGCTATCTGAAAATGACTGTGGCGCTGAAGTTGTCTGTGAATGTGGAGTTGGTGGCATGTGAAACCCGCATGTGGAGCATTCTTTTGTGTGGGATGCTCACCAAGCTTCATTTCAGTCCTAGGCACTCAAAGGGCACTAAGCATAGAGTGTAAAAACTGAGTTTCCTTGAGAGCTGCTTGGAAGCCTGATGGTGTGTGAAGTTAGTGAGCCAAATGGAGTTGTTCTCCCACAAGAACCACTCGGCTGATTCTTCTTCAATATGCCCTTCACCAACATGCAGTGTTTCCTTGATTGAATTAGCTCTCACAACAATGTGTGCGTCTAGAGCCTTTGCATTGAGGGCTATCTGAAAACGGATGTGGCGCTGATGTTGCTATGAATGTGGAGTTGGTGGCATGTGAAACCTGCATGTGGAGCATTCGTTTGTGTGGGATGCTCACCAAGCTTCATTTCAGTCCTAGGCACTCAAAGGGCACTAAGCATAGATTGTGAAAATTGAGTTTCTTTGAGAGCTGCTTGGAAGCCTGATGGTGTGTGAAGTGAGTGAGCCAAATGGAGTTGTTCTCCCACAAGAACCACTCAGCTCAATCTTCTTCAGTATGCCCTTCACCAACAAGCAGTGTTTCCTTGATTGAATTAGTTCTCACACCAATATTTGCGTCTAGAGCCTTTGCATTGAGGGCTATCTGAAAAGGGCTGTGGCGCTGAAGTTGCCTGTGAATGTGGAGTTGGTGGCATGTGAAACCCGATTGTGGAGCATTCGTTTGTGTGGGATGCTCTACCAGGTTCATTCCTAGATAATGCACTCAAAGGGCACTAAGCATAGATTGTGAAAATTGAGTTTCTTTGAGAGCTGCTTGGAAGCCTGATGGTGTGTGAAGTGAGTGAGCCAAATGGAGTTGTTCTCCCACAAGAACCACTCAGCTCAATCTTCTTCAGTATGCCCTTCATCAACAAGCAGTGTTTCCTTGATTGAATTAGTTCTCACACCAATATTTGCGTCTAGAGCCTTTGCATTGAGGGCTATCTGAAAAGGGCTGTGGCGCTGAAGTTGCCTGTGAATGTGGAGTTGGTGGCATGTGAAACCCGCATGTGGAGCATTCGTTTGTGTGGGATGCTCTACCAGGTTCATTCCTAGATAATGCACTCAAAGGGCACTAAGCATAGAGTGTGAAAACTGAGTTTCCTTGAGAGCTGCTTGGAAGCCTGATGGTGTGTGAAGTTAGTGAGCCAAATGGAGTTGTTCTCCCACAAAAACCACTGAGCGGATCCTTCTTGAATATGCCCTTCACCAACATGCAGTGTTTCCTTGATTGAATTAGCTCTCACACCAATATTTGCGTCTAGAGCCTTTGCATTGAGGGCTATCTGAAAATGGCTGTGGCGCTGAAGTTGCCTGTGAATGTGGAGTTGGTGGCATGTGAAACCCGCATGTGGAGCATTCGTTTGTGTGGGATGCTCTACCAGGTTCATTCCTACATAATGCACTCAAAGGGCACTAAGCATAGAGTGTGAAAACTGAGTTTCCTTGAGAGCTGCTTGGAAGCCTGATGGTGTGTGAAGTTAGTGAGCCAAATGGAGTTGTTCTCCCACAAGAACCACTCGGCTGATTCTTCTTCAATATGCCCTTCACCAACATGCAGTGTTTCCTTGATTGAATTAGCTCTCACACCAATATTTGCGTCTAGAGCCTTTGCATTGAGGGCTATCTGAAAACGGCTGTGGCGCTGAAGTTGTCTGTGAATGTGGAGTTGGTGACATGTGAAACCCGCATGTGGAGCATTTGTTTGTGTGGGATGCTCACCAAGCTTCATTTCAGTCCTAGGCACTCAAAGGGCACTAAGCATAGAGTGTGAAAACTGAGTTTCCTTGAGAGCTGCTTGGAAGCCTGATGGTGTGTGAAGTTAGTGAGCCAAATGGAGTTGTTCTCCCACAAGAACCACTCTGCTGATTCTTCTTCAAACTACCCTTCACCAACATGCATTGTTTCCTTGATTGAATTAGCTCTCACACCAATATGTGCGTCTAGAGCCTTTGCATTGAGGGCTATCTGAAAGTGGCTGTGGCGCTGAAGTTGCCTGTGAATGTGGAGTTGGTGGCATGTGAAACCCGCATGTGGAGCATTCGTTTGTGTGGGATGCTCTACCAGGTTCATTCCTAGATAATGCACTCAAAGGGCACTAAGCATAGAGTGTGAAAACTGAGTTTCCTTGAGAGCTGCTTGGCAGCCTGATGGTGTGTGAAGTTAGTGAGCCAAATGGAGTTGTTCTCCCACAAGAACCACTCGGCTGATTCTTCTTCAATATGCCCTTCACCAACATGCAGTGTTTCCTTGATTGAATTAGCTCTCACAACAATGTGTGCGTCTAGAGCCTTTGCATTGAGGGCTATCTGAAAACGGATGTGGCGCTGATGTTGCCTATGAATGTGGAGTTGGTGGCATGTGAAACCTGCATGTGGAGCATTCGTTTGTGTGGGATGCTCACCAAGCTTCATTTCAGTCCTAGGCACTCAAAGGGCACTAAGCATAGAGTGTGAAAACTGAGTTTCCTTGAGAGCTGTTTGGAAGCCTGATGGTGTGTGAAGTGAGTGAGCCAAATGGAGTTGTTCTCCCACAAGAACCACTCAGCTCAATCTTCTTCAGTATTCCCTTCACCAACAAGCAGTGTTTCCTTGATTGAATTAGTTCTCACACCAATATTTGCGTCTAGAGCCTTTGCATTGAGGGCTATCTGAAAAGGGCTGTGGCGCTGAAGTTGCCTGTGAATGTGGAGTTGGTGGCATGTGAAACCCGCATGTGGAGCATTCGTTTGTGTGGGATGCTCTACCAGGTTCATTCCTAGATCATGCACTCAAAGGGCACTAAGCATAGAGTGTGAAAACTGAGTTTCCTTGAGAGCTGCTTGGCAGCCTGATGGTGTGTGAAGTTAGTGAGGCAAATGGAGTTGTTCTCCCACAAGAACCACTCTGCTGATTCTTCTTCATTATGCCCTTCACCAACATGCACTGTTTCCTTGATTGAATTAGCTCTAACACCAATATTTGCGTCTAGAGCCTTTGCATTGAGGGCTATCTGAAAGTGGCTGTGGCGCTGAAGTTGCCTGTGAATGTGGAGTTGGTGACGTGTGAAACCCGTATGTGCAGCATTCGTTTGTGTGGGATGCTCTACCAGGTTCATTCCTAGATAATGCACTCAAAGGGCACTAAGCATAGAGTGTGAAAACTGAGTTTCCTTGAGAGCTGCTTGGAAGCCTGATGGTGTGTGAAGTTAGTGAGCCAAATGGAGTTGTTCTCCCACAAAAACCACTCGGCTGATCCTTCTTCAATATGCCCTTCACCAACATGCAGTGTTTCCTTGATTGAATTAGCTCTCACACCAACATTTGCGTCTAGAGCCTTTGTATTTAGGGCTAGCTGAAAACAGCTTTAACGCTGAAGTGGTTTCTGAATGTGGAGTTGGTGGCATGTGAAACCTGCCTGTGGAGCCTTCGTTTGTGTGGGATGCTCACCAAGCTGCATTTCATGAGAATGCACTCAAACAGCATTAAGCATAGAGTGTGAAATATGAGTTTGCTTGAGAGATGCTTGTCAGCCTGATGGTGTGTGAAGTCAGTGAGCCAAATGGGGTTGTTCTGCCACAAGAACCACTCGCCTGATGCTTCTTCAATATGCAATTCAGCAAAATGCAGTGTTGCTTGATGGAATTAGCTCTTACAGCAACATTTGCGTCTAGAGCCTTTGTATTTAGGGCTATCTGAAAACGACTGTGGCGCTGAAGTGGTTTCTGAATGTGGAGTTGGTGGCATGTGAAACCCGCCTGTGGAGCCTTCGTTTTTGTGGGGTGCTCACCAAGCTGCATTTCAGGACAATGCACTCAAACGGCATTAAGCATAGTGTGTGAAATATGAGTTTGCTTGAGAGCTGCCTGTCAGCCTGATGGTGTGTGAAGTCAGTGAGCCAAATGGAGTTGTTCTGCAACAAGAACCATACTGCTTATGCTTCTTCAATATGCAATTCAGCAACGTGCAATGTTTGATGGAATTAGCTCTTACAGCAACATTTGTGTCTAGAGCCTTTGTATTTAGGGCTAGCTGAAAACGGCTTTGGCGCTGAAGTGCTTTCTGAATGTGGAGTTGGTGGCATGTGAAACCCGCCTGTGGAGCCTTCGTGTGTGTGGGATGCTCACCAAACTGCATTTCAGGAGAATGCACTCAAACGGCATTAAGCAAAGTGTGTGAACACGTAGTTTGCTTGAGAGCTGCCTGTCAGCCTGATGGTGTGTGAAGTCAGTGAGCCAAATGGAGTTGTTCTGCCACAAGAACCACTCGGCTGATGCTTCTTCAATATGCAGTTCAGCAACATGCAATTGTGTTTGATTTAATTAGCTCTTACAGCAACATTTGCGTCTAGAGCCTTTGTATTTACGCTAGCTGAAAAGGATTTGGCGCTGAAGTGGTTTCTGAATGTGGAGTTGGTGGCATGTGAAACCGCCTAGGGACCCTGCGTTTGTGTGGGATGCTCGCCAAGCTGCATTTCAGGAGAATGCATTCAAACAACATTAAGCATAGTGTGTGAACATGTAGTTTGCTTGACAGCTGCCTGCCAGCCTGAAGGTGCGTGAAGTCAGTGAGCCAAATGGAGTTGTTCTGCCACAAGAACCACTCGGCTGATGCTTCTTCAATATGCAATTCAGCAACATGCAGTGTTGCTTGATGGAATTAGCTCTTCCAGCAGCATTTGCGTCTAGAGCCTTTGTATTTAGGGCTAGCTGAAAACGGCTTTGGCGCTGAAGTGGTTTCTGAATGTGGAGTTGGTGGCATGTGAAACCGTCTGTAAACCCTTCGTTTGTGTGGGATGCTCACCCAGCTGCATTTCAGGAGAATGCACTCAAACGGCATTAAGCATAGTGTGTGAAATATGAGTTTCCTTGAGAGCTGCCTGTCAGTATGATGGTGTGAGAAGTCAGTGAGCCAAATGGAGTTGTTCTGCTACAAGAACCACTCGACTGATTCTTCTTCAATATGCAATTCAGCAACATGCAGTGTTGCTTGATGGAATTAGCTCTTCCAGCAACATTTGCGTCTAGAGCCTTTGTATTTAGGGCTAGTTGAAAACGGCTTTGGCACTGAAGTGGTTTCTGAATGTGGAGTTGGTGGCATGTGAAACCCGCCTGTGGAGCCTTCGTTTGTGTGGGATGCTCACCAAGCTGCATTTCAGGACAATGCACTCAAAACACCATTAAGCATAGTGTGTGAACACATAGTTTGCTTGAGAGCTGCCTGTCAGCCTGATGGTGTGTGAAGTCAGCCAAATGGAGCTCTTCTGGCACAGGAACCACTCGGCTGATGCTACTCCAATATGAAATTCAGCAACATGCAGTGTTGCTTGATGGAATTAGCTCTTACAGCAACATTTTCGCCTAGAGCCTTTGTATTTAGGGCTAGCTGAAAACGGCTTTGGCGCTGAAGTGGTTTCTGAATGTGGAGTTGGTGGCATGTGAAACCCGCATGTGGAGCATTCGTTTGTGTGGGATGCTCACCCAGCTGCATTTCAGGAGAATGCACTCAAACAGCATTAAGCATAGTGTGTGAACACGTAGTTTGCTTGAGAGCTGCCTGTCAGCCTGATGGTGTGTGAAGTCAGTGAGCCAAGTGGAGTTCTTCTGCCACAAGATCCACTCGGCTGATGCTTCTTCAATATGCAATTCAGCAACATGCAATGTTGTTTGATGGAATTAGCTCTTACAGCAACATTTGCGTCTAGAGTTTTGTATTTAGGGCTAGCTGAAAAAGGCTTTGGCAGTGAAGTGGTTTCTGAATGTGGAGTTGGTGGCATGTGAAACCCGCCTGTGGAGCCTTCGTTTGTGTGGGGTGATCACCAAGCTGCATTTCAGGACAATGCACTCAAACGGCATTAAGCATAGTGTGTGAAACATGAGTTTGCTTGAGAGCTGCCTGTCATCCTGATGGTGTGTGAAGTCAGTGAGCCAAATGGAGTTGTTCTCCCACAAGAACCACTCGGCTGATTCTTCTTCAATATGCCCTTCACCAACATGCAGTGTTTCCTTGATTGAATTAGCTCTCACACCAATATTTGCGTCTAGAGCCTTTGCATTGAGGGCTATCTGAAAATGGCTGTGGCGCTGAAGTTGCCTGTGAATGTGGAGTTGGTGGCATGTGAAACCCGCATGTGGAGCATTCGTTTGTGTGGGATGCTCTACCAGGTTCATTCCTAGATAATGCACTCAAAGGGCACTAAGCATAGAGTGTGAAAACTGAGTTTCCTTGAGAGCTGCTTGGAAGCCTGATGGTGTGTGAAGTTAGTGAGCCAAATGGTGTTGTTCTCCCACAAGAACCACTCGGCTGATTCTTCTTCAATATGCCCTTCGCCCACATGCAGTGTTTCCTTGATTGAATTAGCTCTCACACCAATATTTGTGTCTAGAGCCTTTGCATTGAGGGCTATCTGAAAATGGCTGTGGCGCTGAAGTTGCCTGTGAATGTGGAGTTGGTGGCACCTGAAACCCACATGTGGAGCATTCGTTTGTGTGGGCTGCTCACCAAGCTGCATTTCAGGACAATGCTCTCAAACAGCATTAAGCATAGTGTGTGAAATATGAGTTTGCTTGAGAGCTGCCTGTCAGTATGATGGTGTGAGAAGTCAGTGAGCCAAATGGAGTTGTTCTGCCACAAGAACCACTCGACTGATTCTTCTTCAATATGCAATTCAGCAACATGCACTGTTGCTTGATGGAATTAGCTCTTCCAGCAACATTTGCGTCTAGAGCCTTTGTATTTATGGCTAGCTGAAAACGGCTTTGGCACTGAAGTGGTTTCTGAATGTGGAGTTGGTGGCATGTGAAACCCGCCTGTGGAGCCTTTGTTTGTGTGGGATGCTCACCAAGATGCATTTCAGGGCAATGCACTCAAAACACCATTAAGCATAGTGTGTGAACACATAGTTTGCTTGAGAGCTGCCTGTCAGCCTGATGGTGTGTGAAGTCAGTGAGCCAAATGGAGCTCTTCTGGCACAGGAACCACTCGGCTGATGCTTCTCCAATATGAAATTCAGCAACATGCAGTGTTGCTTGATGGATTTAGCTCTTACAGCAACATTTGCGTCTAGAGCCTTTGTATTTACGCTAGCTGAAAACGGCTTTGGCGCTGAAGTGGTTTCTGAATGTGGAGTTGGTAGCATGTGAAACCCGCATGTGGAGCATTCGTTTGTGTGGGATGCTCACCCAGCTGCATCTCAGGAGAATGCACTCAAACAGCATTAAGCATAGTGTGTGAACACGTAGTTTGCTTGAGAGCTGCCTGTCAGCCTGATGGTGTGTGAAGTCAGTGAGCCAAGTGGAGTTGTTCTGCCACAAGATCCACTCGGCTGATGCTTCTTCAATATGCAATTCAGCAACATGCAATGTTGTTTGATGGAATTAGCTCTTACAGCAACATTTGCGTCTAGAGTTTTGTATTTACGCTAGCTGAAAACGGCTTTGGCACTGAAGTGGTTTCTGAATGTGGACTTGGTGGCATATGAAACCCGCCTGTGGAGCCTTCGTTTGTGTGGGATGCTCACCAAGCTGCATTTCAGGAGAATGCACTCAAACAGCATTAAGCATAGTGTGTGAAACATGAGTTTGCTTGAGAGCTGCCTGTCAGCCTGATGGTGTGTGAAGTCAGTGAGCCAAATGGAGTTGTTCTCCCACAAGAACCACTCGACTGATCCTTCTTCAATATGCAATTCAGCAACATGCACTGTTGCTTGATGGAATTAGCTCTTACAGCAACATTTGCGTCTAGAGCCTTTGTATTTATGGCTAGCTGAAAACGGCTTTGGCACTGAAGTGGTTTCTGAATGTGGAGTTGGTGGCATGTGAAACCCGCCTGTGGAGCCTTCGTTTGTGTGGGATGCTCACCAAGATGCATTTCAGGGCAATGCACTCAAAACACCATTAAGCATAGTGTGTGAACACATAGTTTGCTTGAGAGCTGCCTGTCAGCCTGATGGTGTGTGAAGTCAGTGAGCCAAATGGAGCTCTTCTGGCACAGGAACCACTCGGCTGATGCTTCTCCAATATGAAATTCAGCAACATGCAGTGTTGCTTGATGGAATTAGCTCTTACAGCAACATTTGCGTCTAGAGCCTTTGTATTTACGCTAGCTGAAAACGGCTTTGGCGCTGAAGTGGTTTCTGAATGTGGAGTTGGTAGCATGTGAAACCCGCATGTGGAGCATTCGTTTGTGTGGGATGCTCACCCAGCTGCATCTCAGGAGAATGCACTCAAACAGCATTAAGCATAGTGTGTGAACACGTAGTTTGCTTGAGAGCTGCCTGTCAGCCTGATGGTGTGTGAAGTCAGTGAGCCAAGTGGAGTTGTTCTGCCACAAGATCCACTCGGCTGATGCTTCTTCAATATGCAATTCAGCAACATGCAATGTTGTTTGATGGAATTAGCTCTTACAGCAACATTTGCGTCTAGAGTTTTGTATTTACACTAGCTGAAAACGGCTTTGGCACTGAAGTGGTTTCTGAATGTGGACTTGGTGGCATGTGAAACCCGCCTGTGGAGCCTTCGTTTGTGTGGGATGCTCACCCAGCTGCATTTCAGGAGAATGCACTCAAACAGCATTAAGCATAGTGTGTGAAACATGAGTTTTCTTGAGAGCTGCCTGTCAGCCTGATGCTGTGTGAAGTCAGTGAGCCAAATGGAGTTGTTCTCCCACAAGAACCACTCGGCTGATTCTTCTTCAATATGCCCTTCACCAACATGCAGTGTTTCCTTGATTGAATTAGCTCTCACACCAATATTTGCGTCTAGAGCCTTTGCATTGAGGGCTATCTGAAAATGGCTGTGGCGCTGAAGTTGCCTGTGAATGTGGAGGTGGTGGCATGTGAAACCCGCATGTGGAGCATTCGTTTGTGTGGGATGCTCTACCAGGTTCATTCCTTGATAATGCACTCAATGGGCACTAAGCATAGAGTGTGAAAACTGAGTTTCCTTGAGAGCTGCTTGGAAGCCTGATGGTGTGTGAAGTTAGTGAGCCAAATGGAGTTGTTCTCCCACAAGAACCACTCAACTGATTCTTCTTCAATATGCCCTTCACCAACATGCATTGTTTCCTTGATTGAATTAGCTCTCGCACTAATATGTGCGTCTAGAGCCTTTGCATTGAGGGCTATCTGAAAATGGCTGTGGCGCTGAAATTGTCTGTGAATGTGGAGTTGGTGACATGTGAAACCCGCATGTGGAGCATTTGTTCGTGTGGGATGCTCACCAAGCTTCATTTCAGTCCTAGGCACTCAAAGGGCACTAAGCATAGAGTGTGAAACCTGAGTTTCCTTGAGAGCTGCTTGGAAGCCTGATGGTGTGTGAAGTTAGTGAGCCAAATGGAGTTGTTCTCCCACAAGAACCACTCGGCTGTTTCTTCTTCTATATGCCCTTCACCAACATGCATTGTTTCCTTGATTGAATTAGCTCTCACACCAAGATTTGCGTCTAGAGCCTTTGCATTGAGGACTATCTGAAAGTAGCTTTAGCGCTTGAAGTTCCTGTGAATGTGGAGTTGGTGGCATGTGAAACCCGCAAGTGGAGCATTCGTTTGTGTGGGATGCTCTACCAGGTTCATTCCTAGATCATGCACTCAAAGTGCACTAACCATAGAGTGTGAAAACTGAGTTTCCTTGAGAGCTGCTTGGAAGCCTGATGGTGTGTGAAGTGAGTGAGCCAAAGGGAGTTGTTCTCCCACAAGAACCACTCGGCTGACTCTTCTTCAGTATGCCCTTCACCAACAAGCAGTGTTTCCTTGATTGAATTAGTTCTCACACCAAGATTTGCGTCTAGAGCCTTTGCATTGAGGGCTATCTGAAAGTGGCTCTGGCGCTGAAGTTGCCTGTGAATGTGGAGTTGGTGGCATGTGAAACCCGCATGTGCAGCATTCGTTTGTGTGGGATGCTCTACCAGGTTCATTCCTAGATAATGCACTCAAAGGGCACTAAGCATACAGTGTGAAAACTGAGTTTCCTTGAGAGCTGCTTGGAAGCCTGATGGTGTGTGAAGTTAGTGAGCCAAATGGAGTTGTTCTCCCACAAAAACCACCCGGGTGATTCTTCTTCAATATGCCCTTCACCAACATGCAGTGTTTCCTTGATTGAATTAGCTCTCACACCAATATGCGTCTGGAGCATTTGCATTGAGGGCTATCTGAAAATGGCTGTGGCGCTGAAGTTGCCTGTGAAGGTGAAGTTGGTGGCATGTGAAACCTTTATGTGCAGTATTCGTTTGTGTGATATTCTCTACCAGGTTCATTCCTAGATAATGCACTCAAAGGGCACTAAGCATAGAGTGTGAAAACTGAGTTTCCTTGAGAGCTGCTTGGAAGCCTGATGGTGTGTGAAGTTAGTGAGCCAAATGGAGTTGTTCTCCCACAAGAACCACTCGGCTGATTCTTCTTCAATATGCCCTTCACCAACATGCAGTGTTTCCTTGATTGAATTAGCTCTCACACCAATATTTGCATCTAGAGCCTTTGCATTGAGGGCTATCTGAAAATGGCTGTGGCGCTGAAGTTGTCTGTGAATGTGGAGTTGGTGACATGTGAAACCCGCATGTGGAGCATTCGTTTGTGTGGGATGCTCACCAAGCTTCATTTCAGTCCTGGGCACACAAAGGGCACTAAGCAAAGAGTGTGAAAACTGAGTTTCCTTGAGAGCTGCTTGGAAGCCTGATGGTGTGTGAAGTTAGTGAGCCAAATATAGTTGTTCTGGCACAAGAACCACTCGGCTGATTCTTCTTCTCTATGCCCTTCGCCCACATGCAGTGTTTCCTTGATTGAATTAGCTCTCACACCAATATTTGTGTCTAGAGGCTTTGCATTGAGGGCTATCTGAAAATGGCTGTGGCGCTGAAGTTGCCTGTGAATGTGGAGTAGGTGCCATGTGAAACCCGCATGTGGAGCCTTCGTTTGTGTGGGATGCTCACCAAGATGCATTTCAGGACAATGCACTCAAAACAGCATTAAGCATAGTGTGTGAACACATAGTTTGCTTGAGAGCTGCCTGTCAGCCTGATGGTGTGTGAAGTCAGTGAGCCAAATGGAGCTCTTCTGGCACAAGAACCACTCGGCTGATGCTTCTCCAATATGAAATTCAGCAACATGCAGTGTTGCTTGATGGAATTAGCTCTTACAGCAACATTTGCGCCTAGAGCCTTTGTATTTAGGGCTAGCTGAAAACGGCTTTGGCGCTGAAGTGGTTTTTGAATGTGGAGTTGGTGGCATGTGAAACCCGCATGTGGAGCATTCGTTTGTGTGGGATGCTCACCCAGCTGCATTTCAGGAGAATGCACTCAAACGGCATTAAGCATAGTGTGTGAAACATGAGTTTGCTTGAGAGCTGCCTGTCATCCTGATGGTGTGTGAAGTCAGTGAGCCAAATGGAGTTCTTCTGCCACACGAACCACTCGACTGATGCTACTTCAATATGCAACTCAGCAACATGCAATGTTGTTTGATGGAATTAGCTCTTACAGCAACATTTGCGTCTAGAGCCTTTGTATTTAGACTAGCTGAAAACAGCTTTGGCGCAGAAGTGGTTTCTGAATGTGGAGTTGGTGGCATGTGAAACCCGCCTGTGGAGCCTTTGTTTGTGTGGGGTGCTCACCAAGCTGCATTTCAGGACAATGCACTCAAACGTCATTAAGCATAGTGTGTGAAAACGTAGTTTGCTTGAGAGCTGCCTGTCAGCCTGATGGTGTGTGAAGTCAGTGAGCCAAATGGAGTTGTTCTCCCACAAGAACCACTCGGCTGATTCTTCTTCAATATGCCCTTCACCAACATGCATTGTTTCCTTGATTGAATTAGCTGTCACACCAATATTTGCGTCTGGAGCCTTTGCATTGAGGGCTATCTGAAAACGGCTATGGCGCTGAAGTTGTCTGTGAATGTGGAGTTGGTGACATGTGAAACCCGCATGTGGAGCATTCGTTTGTGTGGGATGCTCACCAAGCTTCATTTCAGTCCTAGGCACTCAAATGGGACTAAGCATAGAGTGTGAAAACTGAGTTTCCTTGAGAGCTGCTTGGAAGCCTGATGGTGTGTGAAGTTAGTGAGCCAAATGGAGTTGTTCCCGCACAAGAACCACTCGGCTGTTTCTTCTTCTATATGCCCTTCACCAACATGCATTGTTTCCTTGATTGAATTAGCTCTCACACCAATATTTCCGTCTAGAGCCTTTGCATTGAGGGCTATCTGAAAGTGGCCGAGGCGCTTGAAGTTGCCTGTGAATGTGTAAATGGTGGCATGTGAAACCCGCATGTGGAGCATTCGTTTGTGTGGGATGCTCTACCAGGTTCATTCCTAGATAATGCACTCAAAGGGCACTAAGCATAGAGTGTGAAAACTGAGTTTCCTTGAGAGCTGCTTGGAAGCCTGATGGTGTGTGAAGTTAGTGAGTCAAATGGAGTTGTTCTGCCACAAGAACAACTCGGCTGATTCTTCCTCAATATGCCATTCACCAACATGCATTGTTTCCTTGATTGAATTAGCTCTCACAACAATATTTGCGTCTAGAGACTTTGCATTGAGGGCTATCTGAAAACGGATGTGGCGCTGATGTTGCCTATGAATTTGGAGTTGGTGGCATGTGAAACCCGCATGTGCAGCATTCGTTTTTGTGGGATGCTCACCAAGCTTCATTTCAGTCCTAGGCACTCAAAGGGGACTAAGCATAGAGTGTGAAAACTGAGTTTCCTTGAGAGCTGCTTGGAAGCCTGATGGTGTGTGAAGTTAGTGAGCCAAATGGAGTTGTTCTCCCACAAGAACCACTAGGCTGATTCTTCTTCAATATGCCCTTCACCAACATGCAGTGTTTCCTTGATTGAATTAGCTCTCACACCAATATGTGCGTCTAGAGCCTTTGCATTGAGGGCTATCTGAAAATGGCTGTGGTGCTGAAGTTGTCTGTGAATGTGGAGTTGGTGACATGTGAAACCCGCATGTGGAGCATTCGTTTGTATGGGATGCTCACCAAGCTTCATTTCAGTCCTAGGCTCTCAAATGGCACTAAGCATAGAGTGTGAAAACTGAGTTTCCTTGAGAGCTGCTTGGAAGCCTGATTTTGCGTGAAGTTAGTGAGCCAAATGGAGTTGTTCTCCCACAAGAACCACTAGGCTGATACTTCCTAAATATGCTCTTCACCAACATGCAGTGTTTCCTTGATTGAATTAGCTCTCACACCAAGATTTGCGTCTAGAGCCTTTGCATTGAGGGCTATCTGAAAACGGATGTGGCGCTGATGTTGCCTATGAATTTGGAGTTGGTGGCATGTGAAACCCGCATGTGCAGCATTCGTTTTTGTGGGATGCTCACCAAGCTTCATTTCAGTCCTAGGCACTCAAAGGGCACTAAGCATAGAGTGTGAAAACTGAGTTTCCTTGAGAGCTGCTTGGAAGCCTGATGGTGTGTGAAGTCAGTGAGCCAAATGGAGTTTGTTTCTCCCACAAGAACCACTCAGCTGATTCTTCTTCAATATGCACTTCACCAACATGCAGTGTTTCCTTGATTGAATTAGCTCTCACACCAATATGTTCGTCTAGAGCCTTTGCATTGAGGGCTATATAAAAATGGCTGTGGCGCTGAAGTTGTCTGTGAATGTGGAGTTGGTGACATGTGAAACCCGTATGTGGAGCATTCGTTTGTGTGGGATGCTCACCAAGCTTCATTTCAGTCCTAGGCACTCAAAGGGGACTAAGCATAGAGTGTGAAAACTGAGTTTCCTTGAGAGCTGCTTGGAAGCCTGATGGTGTGTGAAGTTAGTGAGCCAAATGGAGTTGTTCTCCCACAAGAACCACTCGGCTGATTCTTCCTCAATATGCCCTTCACGAACATGCAGTTTTTCCTTGATTGAATTAGCTCTCACACCAATATTTCCGTCTAGAGCCTTTGCATTGAGGGCTATCTGAAAACGGATGTGGCGCTGATGTTGCCTATGAATGTGGAGTTGGTGGCATGTGAAACCCGCATGTGGAGCATTCGTTTGTGTGGGATGCTCACCAAGCTTCATTTCAGTCCTAGGCACTCAAATGGCACTAAGCATAGATTGTGAAAACTGAGTTTCCTTGAGAGCTGCTTGGAAGCCTGATGGTGTGTGAAGTGAGTGAGCCAAATGGAGTTGTTCTCCCACAAGAACCACTCTTCTGATTCTTCTTCAATATGCGCTTCACCAACATGCAGTGTTTCCTTGATTGAATTAGCTCTCACACCAATATTTGCGTCTAGAGCCTTTGCACTGAGGTTTATCTGAAAATGGCTGTGGCGCTGAAGTTGCCTGTGAATGTGGAGTTGGTGGCATGTGAAACCCGCATGTGGAGCATTCGTTTGTGTGGGATGCTCTACCAGGTTCATTCCTAGATAATGCACTCAAAGGGCACTAAGCATGGAGTGTGAAAACTGAGTTTCCTTGAGAGCTGCTTGGCAGCCTGATGGTGTGTGAAGTTAGTGAGCCAAATGGAGTTGTTCTCCCACAAGAACCACTCGGCTGATTCTTCTTCAATATGCCCTTCACCAACATGCAGTGTTTCCTTGATTGAATTAGCTCTCACACCAATATTTGCGTCTAGAACCTTTGCATTGAGGGCTATCTGAAAATGGCTGTGGCGCTGAAATTGTCCGTGAATGTGGAGTTGGTGACATGTGAAACCCGCATGTGGAGCATTTGTTCATGTGGGATGCTCACCAAGCTTCATTTCAGTCCTAGGCACTCAAAGGGCACTAAGCATAGAGTGTGAAAACTGAGTTTCCTTGAGAGCTGCTTGGAAGCCTGATGGTGTGTGAAGTTAGTGAGCCAAATGGAGTTGTTCTCCCACAAGAACCACTCGGCTGATTTTTCTTCAATATGCCCTTCACCAACATGCATTGTTTCCTTGATTGAATTAGCTCTCACACCAAGATTTGCGTCTAGAGCCTTTGCATTGAGGGCTATCTGAAAATGGCTGTGGCGCTGAAATTGTCTGTGAATGTGGAGTTGGTGACATGTGAAACCCGCATGTGGAGCATTTGTTCGTGTGGGATGCTCACCAAGCTTCATTTCAGTCCTAGGCACTCAAAGGGCACTAAGCATAGAGTGTGAAAACTGAGTTTCCTTGAGAGCTGCTTGGCAGCCTGATGGTGTGTGAAGTTAGTGAGCCAAATGGAGTTGTTCTCCCACAAGAACCACTCGGCTGTTTCTTCTTCTATATGCCCTTCACCAACATGCATTGTTTCCTTGATTGAATTAGCTCTCACACCAAGATTTGCGTCTAGAGCCTTTGCATTGAGGACTATCTGAAAGTGGCTTTGGCGATTGAAGTTGCCTGTGAATGTGGAGTTGGTGGCATGTGAAACCCGCATGTGGAGCATTCGTTTGTGTGGGATGCTCTACCAGGTTCATTCCTAGATAATGCACTCAAAGGGCACTAAGCATAGAGTGTGAAAACTGAGTTTCCTTGAGAGCTGCTTGGAAGCCTGATGGTGTGTGAAGTTAGTGAGCCAAATGGAGTTGTTCTCCCACAAGAACCACTCGGCTGATTCTTCTTCAAACTGCCCTTCACCAACATGCAGTGTTTCTCTGACTGAATTAGCTCTCACACCAATATTTGCGTCTAGAGCCTTTGCATTGAGGTCTATCTGAAAATGTCTGTGGCGCTGAAGTTGCCTGTGAATGTGGAGTTGGTGGCATGTGAAACCCGCATGTGGAGCATTCGTTAGTGTGGGATGCTCTACCAGGTTCATTCCTAGATAATGCACTCAAAGGGCACTATGCATAAAGTGTGAAAACTGAGTTTCCTTGAGAGCTGCTTGGAAGCCTGATGGTGTGTGAAGTTAGTGAGCCAAATGGAGTTGTTCTCCCACAAGAACCACTCTGCTGAACCTTCTTCAATATGCCCTTCACCAACATGCAGTGTTTCCTTGATTGAATTAGCTCTCACACCAATATTTGCGTCTAGATCCTTTGCATTGAGGTCTATCTGAAAATGGCTGTGGCGCTGAAGTTGCCTGTGAATGTGGAGTTGGTGGCATGTGAAACGCGCATGTGGAGCATTCGTTTGTGTGGGATGCTCTACCAGGTTCATTCCTTGATAATGCACTCAAAGGGCACTAAGCATAGAGTGTGAAAACTGAGTTTCCTTGAGAGCTGCTTGGAAGCCTGATGGTGTGTGAATTTAGTGAGCCAAATGGAGTTGTTCTCCCACAAGAACCACTCGGCTGATTCTTCTTCAATATGCCCCTCACCAACATGCAGTGTTTCCTTGATTGAATTAGCTCTCACACCAATTTGTGCGTCTAGAGCCTTTGCATTGAGGTCTATCTAAAAATGGCCGTGCTGCTGAATTTGCCTGTGAATGTGGAGTTGGTGGCATGTGAAACCCGCATGTGGAGCATTCTTTTGTGTGGGATGCTCTACCAGGTTCATTCCTAGATAATGCACTCAAAGGGCACTAAGCATAGAGTGTGAAAACTGAGTTTCCTTGAGAGCTGCTTGGAAGCCTGATGGTGTGTGAAGTTAGTGAGCCAAATGGAGTTGTTCTCCCACAAGAACCACTCAGCTGATTCTTCCTCATTATGCCCTTCACCAACATGCAGTGTTTCCTTTATTGAATTAGCTCTCACACCAAGATTTGCGTCTAGAGCCTTTGCATTGAGGGCTATCTGAAAACGGATGTGGCGCTGATGTTGCCTATGAATGTGAAGTTGGTGGCATGTGAAACCCGCATGTGGAGTATTCGTTTGTGTGGGATGTTCACCAAGCTTCATTTCAGTCCTAGGCACTCAAAGGGCACTAAGCATAGAGTGTGAAAACTGAGTTTCCTTGAGAGCTGCTTGGAAGCCTGATGGTGTGTGAAGTGAGTGAGCCAAATGGAGTTGTTCTCCCACAAGAACCACTCGGCTGATTCTTCTTCAGTATGCCCTTCACCAACAAGCAGTGTTTCCTTGATTGAATTAGTTCTCACACCAAGATTTGCGTCTAGAGCCTTTGCATTGAGGGCTATCTGAAAATGGCTGTGGCGCTGAAGTTGCCTGTGAATGTGAAGTTGGTGGCATGTGAAACCCGCATGTGGAGCATTCGTTTGTGTGGGATGCTCTACCAGGTTCATTCCTAGATAATGCACTCAAAGGGCACTAAGGAAGGATTGTGAAAACTGAGTTTCCTTGAGAGCTGCTTGGAAGCCTGATGGTGTGTGAAGTTAGTGAGCCAAATAGAATTGTTCTCCCACAAAAACCACTCGGCTGAATCTTCTTCAATATGCAATTCAGCAACATGCACTGTTGCTTGATGGAATTAGCTCTTACAGCAACATTTGCATCTAGAGCCTTTGTATTTAGGGCTAGCTGAAAACGGCTTTGGCACTGAAGTGGTTTCTGAATGTGGAGTTGGTGGCATGTGAAACCCGCCTGTGGAGCCTTCGTTTGTGTGGGATGCTCACCAAGCTGCATTTCAGGACAATGCACTCAAAACAGCATTAAGCATAGTGTGTGAACACATAGTTTGCTTGAGAGCTGCCTGTCAGCCTGATGGTGTGTGAAGTCAGTGAGCCAAATGGAGCTCTTCTGGCACAAGAACCACTCGGCTGATGCTTCTCCAATATGAAATTCAGCAACATGCAGTGTTGCTTGATGGAATTAGCTCTTACAGCAACATTTGCGTCTAGAGTTTTGTATTTAGGGCTAGCTGAAAACGGCTTTGGCACTGAAGTGGTTTCTGAATGTGGAGTTGGTGGCATGTGAAACCCGCCTGTGGAGCCTTCGTTTGTGTGGGATGCTCACCCAGCTGCATTTCAGGAGAATGCACTCAAACGTCATTAAGCATAGTGTGTGAACACGTAGTTTGCTTGAGAGCTGCCTGTCAGCCTGATGGTGTGTGAAGTCAGTGAGCCAAATGGAGTTGTTCTCCCACAAGAACCACTCGGCTGATTCTTCTTCAATATGCCCTTCACCAACATGCAGTGTTTCCTTGATTGAATTAGCTCTCACACCAATATTTGCGTCTAGAGCCTTTGCATTGAGGGCTATCTGAAAATGGCTGTGGCACTGAAGTTGCCTGTGAATGTGGAGTTGGTGGCATGTGAAACCCGCATGTGGAGCATTCGTTTGTGTGGGATGCTCTACCAGGTTCATTCCTAGATAATGCACTCAATGGGCACTAAGCATAGAGTGTGAAAACTGAGTTTCCTTGAGAGCTGCTTGGAAGCCTGATGGTGTGTGAAGTGAGTGAGCCAAATGGAGTTGTTCTCCCACAAGAACCACTCGGCTGATTCTTCTTCAATATGCCCTTCACCAACATGCAGTGTTTCCTTGATTGAATTAGCTCTCACACCAATATTTGCGTCTAGAGCCTTTGCATTGAGGGCTATCTGAAAATGGTTGTGGCGCTGATGTTGCCTGTGAATGTGGAGTTGGTGGCATGTGAAACGCGCATGTGGAGCATTCGTTTGTGTGGGATGCTCTACCAGGTTCATTCCTAGATCATGCACTCAAAGGGCACTAAGCATAGAGTGTGAAAACTGAGTTTCCTTGAGAGCTGCTTGGAAGCCTGATGGTGTGTGAAGTTAGTGAACCAAATGGAGTTGTTCTCCCACAAGAACCACTAGGCTGATTCTTCTTCTATATGCCCTTCACCAACATGCAGTGTTTCCTTGATTGAATTAGCACTCACACCAAGATTTGCGTCTAGAGCCTTTGCATTGAGGGCTATCTGAAAACGGCTGTGGCGCTGAAGTTGCCTGTGAATGTAGAGTTGGGAGCATGTGAAACCCGCATGTGGAGCATTCGTTTGTGTGGGATGCTCACCAAGCTTCATTTCAGTCCTAGGCACTCAAAGAGCACTAAGCATAGAGTGTGAAAACTGAGTTTCTTTTAGAGCTGCTTGGAAGGCTGATGGTGTGTGAAGTTAGTGAGCCAAATGGAGTTGTTCTCCCACAAGAACCACTCGGCTGATTCTTCTTCAATATGCCCTTCACCAACATGCAGTGTTTCTCTGACTGAATTAGCTCTTCCACCAATATTTGCGTCTAGAGCCTTTGCATTGAGGGCTATCTGAAAGTGGCTGTGGCGCTGAAGTTGCCTGTGAATGTGGAGTTGGTGGCATGTGAAACGCGCATGTGGAGCATTCGTTTGTGTGGGATGCTCTACCAGGTTCATTCCTAGATAATGCACTCAGGCGGTACTAAGCATAGAGTGTGAAAACTGAGTTTCCTTGAGAGCTGCTTGGAAGCCTGATGGTGTGTGAAGTTAGTGAGCCAAATGCAGTTGTTCTCCCACAAGAACCATTCGGCTGATTCTTCTTCTATATGCCCTTCACCAACATGCAGTGTTTCCTTGATTGAATTAGCTCTCACAACAATATTTGGGTCTAGAGCCTTTGCATTGTGGGCTATTTGAAAACGGCTGTGGCGCTGAAGTTGCCTGTGAATGTGGAGTTGGTGGCATGTGAAACCCGCATGTGGAGCATTCGTTTGTGTGGGATGCTCACCGAGCTTCATTTCAGTCCTAGGCACTCAAAGGGCACTAAGCATAGAGTGTGAAAACTGAGTTTCCTTGAGAGCTGCTTGGAAGCCTGATGGTGTGTGAAGTTAGTGAGCCAAATGGAGTTGTTCTCCCAGAAGAAACACTCGGCTGATTCTTCTTCAATATGCCCTTCACCAACATGCAGTATTTCCTTGACTGAATTAGCTCTCACACCAATATTTGCGTCTAGAGCCTTTGCATTGAGGGCTATCTGAAAATGGCTGTGGCACTGAAGTTGCCTGTGAATGTGGAGTTGGTGGCATGTGAAACCCGCATGTGGAGCATTCGTTTGTGTGGGATGCTCTACCAGGTTCATTCCTAGATAATGCACTCAATGGGCACTAAGCATAGAGTGTGAAAACTGAGTTTCCTTGAGAGCTGCTTGGAAGCCTGATGGTGTGTGAAGTTAGTGAGCCAAATGCAGTTGTTCTCCCAGAAGAAACACTCGGCTGATTCTTCTTCAATATGCCCTTCACCAACATGCAGTGTTTCCTTGATTGAATTAGCTCTCACACCAATATTTGCGTCTAGAGCCTTTGCATTGAGGGCTATCTGAAAATGGCTGTGGCGCTGATGTTGCCTGTGAATGTGGAGTTGGTGGCATGTGAAACGCGCATGTGGAGCATTCGTTTGTGTGGGATGCTCTACCAGGTTCATTCCTAGATCATGCACTCAAAGGGCACTAAGCATAGAGTGTGAAAACTGAGTTTCCTTGAGAGCTGCTTGGAAGCCTGATGGTGTGTGAAGTTAGTGAGCCAAATGCAGTTGTTCTCCCAGAAGAAACACTCGGCTGATTCTTCTTCAATATGCCCTTCACCAACATGCAGTATTTCCTTGACTGAATTAGCTCTCACACCAATATTTGCGTCTAGAGCCTTTGCATTGAGGGCTATCTGAAAACGACTGTGGGGCTGAAGTTGTCTGTGAATGTGGAGTTGGTGGCATGTGAAACCCGCATGTGGAGCATTCGTTTGTGTGGGATGCTCTACCAGGTTCATTCCTAGATAATGCACTCAAAGGGCACTAAGCATAGAGTGTGAAAACTGAGTTTCCTTGAGAGCTGCTTGGAAGCCTGATGGTGTGTGAAGTTAGTGAGCCAAATGGAGTTGTTCTCCCACAAGAACCACTCGGCTGATTTTTCTTCAATATGCCCTTCACCAACATGCAGTGTTTCCTTGACTGAATTAGCTCTTATACAAATATTTGCGTCTAGAGCCTTTGCATTGAGGGCTATCATAAACTGGCTGTGGCGCTGAAGTTGTCTGTGAATGTGAAGTTGGTGGCATGTGAAACCCGCATGTGGAGCATTCGTTTGTGTGGGATGCTCACCAAGCTTCATTTCAGTCCAAGGCACTCAAAGGGCACTAAGCATAGAGTGTGAAAACTGAGTTTCCTTGAGAGCTGCTTGGAAGCCTGATGGTGTGTGAAGTTAGTGAGCCAAATGGAGTTGTATTCCCACAAGAACCACTCGGCTGATTCTTCTTCTCTATGCCCTTCACCAACATGCAGTGTTTCCTTGATTGAATTAGCTCTCACACCAAAATTTGCGTCTAGAGCCTTTGCATTGAGGGCTATCTGAAAGTGGCTGTGGCGCTGAAGTTGCCTGTGAATGTGGAGTTGGTGGCATGTGAAACGCGCATGTGGAGCATTCTTTTGTGTGGGATGCTCTACCAGGTTCATTCCTAGATACTGCACTCAAAGGGCACTAAGCATAGAGTGTGAAAACTGAGTTTCCTTGAGAGCTGCTTGGAAGCCTGATGGTGTGTGAAGTTAGTGAGCCAAATGGAGTTGTTCTCCCACAAGAACCACTAGCCTGATCCTTCTTCAATATGCCCTCCACCAACATGCAGTGTTTCCTTGATTGAATTAGCTCTCACACCAATATTTGCGTCTAGAGCCTTTGCATTGAGGGCTATCTGAAAATGGCTGTGGCACTGAAGTTGCCTGTGAATGTGAAGTTGGTGGCATGTGAAACCCGCATGTGGAGCATTCGTTTGTGTGGGATGCTCTACCAGGTTCATTCCTAGATAATGCACTCAAAGGGCACTAAGCATAGAGTGTGAAAACTGAGTTTCCTTGAGAGCTGCTTGGAAGCCTGATGGTGTGTGAAGTGAGTGAGCCAAATGGAGTTGTTCTCCCACAAGAACCACTCGGCTGATTCTTCTTCAATATGCCCTTCACCAACATGCAGTGTTTCCTTGATTGAATTAGCTCTCACACCAATATTTGCGTCTAGAGCCTTTGCATTGAGGGCTATCTGAAAATGGTTGTGGCGCTGATGTTGCCTGTGAATGTGGAGTTGGTGGCATGTGAAACGCGCATGTGGAGCATTCGTTTGTGTGGGATGCTCTACCAGGTTCATTTCAGTCCTAGGCACTGAAAGGGCACTAAGCATAGAGTGTGAAAACTGAGTTTCCTTGAGAGCTGCTTGGAAGCCTGATGGTGTGTGAAGTTAGTGAACCAAATGGAGTTGTTCTCCCACAAGAACCACTAGGCTGATTCTTCTTCTATATGCCCTCCACCAACATGCAGTGTTTCCTTGATTGAATTAGCACTCACACCAAGATTTGCGTCTAGAGCCTTTGCATTGAGGGCTATCTGAAAACGGATGTGGCGCTGAAGTTGCCTGTGAATGTACAGTTGGGAGCATGTGAAACCCGCATGTGGAGCATTCGTTTGTGTGGGATGCTCACCAAGCTTCATTTCAGTCCTAGGCACTCAAAGAGCACTAAGCATAGAGTGTGAAAACTGAGTTTCATTTAGAGCTGCTTGGAAGGCTGATGGTGTGTGAAGTTAGTGAGCCAAATGGAGTTGTTCTCCCACAAGAACCACTCGGCTGATTCTTCTTCAATATGCCCTTCACCAACATGCAGTGTTTCTCTGACTGAATTAGCTCTTCCACCAATATTTGCGTCTAGAGCCTTTGCATTGAGGGCTATCTGAAAATGGCTGTGGCGCTGAAGTTGCCTGTGAATGTGGAGTTGGTGGCATGTGAAACGCGCATGTGGAGCATTCTTTTGTGTGGGATGCTCTACCAGGTTCATTCCTAGATACTGCACTCAAAGGGCACTAAGCATAGAGTGTGAAAACTGAGTTTCCTTGAGAGCTGCTTGGAAGCCTGATGGTGTGTGAAGTTAGTGAGCCAAATGCAGTTGTTCTCCCACAAGAACCACTAGGCTGATTCTTCTTCTATATGCCCTTCACCAACATGCAGTGTTTCCTTGATTGAATTAGCTCTCACAACAATATTTGGGTCTAGAGCCTTTGCATTGTGGGCTATTTGAAAACGGCAGTGGCGCTGAAGTTGCCTGTGAATGTGGAGTTGGTGGCATGTGAAACCCGCATGTGGAGCATTCGTTTGTGTGGGATGCTCACCAAGCTTCATTTCAGTCCTAGGCACTCAAAGGGCACTAAGCATAGAGTGTGAAAACTGATTTTCCTTGAGAGCTGCTTGGAAGCCTGATGGTGTGTGAAGTTAGTGAGCCAAATGGAGTTGTTCTCCCAGAAGAAACACTCGGCTGATTCTTCTTCAATATGCCCTTCACCAACATGCAGTATTTCCTTGACTGAATTAGCTCTCACACCAATATTTGCGTCTAGAGCCTTTGCATTGAGGGCTATCTGAAAATGGCTGTGGCACTGAAGTTGCCTGTGAATGTGGAGTTGGTGGCATGTGAAACCCGCATGTGGAGCATTCGTTTGTGTGGGATGCTCTACCAGGTTCATTCCTAGATAATGCACTCAATGGGCACTAAGCATAGAGTGTGAAAACTGAGTTTCCTTGAGAGCTGCTTGGAAGCCTGATGGTGTGTGAAGTTAGTGAGCCAAATGGAGTTGTATTCCCACAAGAACCACTCGGCTGATTCTTCTTCTCTATGCCCTTCACCAACATGCAGTGTTTCCTTGATTGAATTAGCTCTCACACCAAAATTTGCGTCTAGAGCCTTTGCATTGAGGGCTATCTGAAAGTGGCTGTGGCGCTGAAGTTGCCTGTGAATGTGGAGTTGGTGGCATGTGAAACGCGCATGTGGAGCATTCTTTTGTGTGGGATGCTCTACCAGGTTCATTCCTAGATACTGCACTCAAAGGGCACTAAGCATAGAGTGTGAAAACTGAGTTTCCTTGAGAGCTGCTTGGAAGCCTGATGGTGTGTGAAGTTAGTGAGCCAAATGGAGTTGTTCTCCCACAAGAACCACTAGCCTGATCCTTCTTCAATATGCCCTCCACCAACATGCAGTGTTTCCTTGATTGAATTAGCTCTCACACCAATATTTGCGTCTAGAGCCTTTGCATTGAGGGCTATCTGAAAATGGCTGTGGCGCTGAAGTTGCCTGTGAATGTGAAGTTGGTGGCATGTGAAACCCGCATGTGGAGCATTCGTTTGTGTGGGATGCTCTACCAGGTTCATTCCTAGATAATGCACTCAAAGGGCACTAAGCATAGAGTGTGAAAACTGAGTTTCCTTGAGAGCTGCTTGGAAGCCTGATTGTGTGTGAAGTTAGTGAGCCAAATGGAGCTTTTCTCCCACAAGAACCACTCGGCTGATTCTTCTTCAATATGCCCTTCACCAACATGCAGTGTTTCCCTGACTGAATTAGCTCTTCCACCAATATTTGCGTCTAGAGCCTTTGCATTGAGGGCTATCTGAAAACGGCTGTGGCGCTGAAGTTGCCTGTGAATGTGGAGTTGGTGGAATGTGAAACCTGCATGTGGAGCATTCCTTTGTGTGGGATGCTCTACCAGGTTCATTCCTGGATAATGCACTGAAAGGGCACTAAGCATAGAGTGTGAAAACTGAGTTTCCTTGAGAGCTGCTTGGAAGCCTGATGGTGTGTGAAGTTAGTGAGCCAAATGGAGTTGTTTTCCTACAAGAACCACTCGGCTGATTCTTCTTCAATATGCCCTTCACCAACATGCAGTGTTTCCTTGATTGAATTAGCTCTCACACCAAGATTTGCGTCTAGAGCCTTTGCATTGAGGGCTATCTGAAAACGGCTGTGGCGCTGAAGTTGCCTGTGAATGTAGAGTTGGGAGCATGTGAAACCCGCATGTGGAGCATTCGTTTGTGTGGGATGCTCACCAAGCTTCATTTCAGTCCTAGGCACTCAAAGGGCACTAAGCATAGAGTGTGAAAACTGAGTTTCTTTTAGAGCTGCTTGGAAGGCTGATGGTGTGTGAAGTTAGTGAGCCAAATGGAGTTGTTCTCCCAGAAGAACGACTTGGCTGATTCTTCTTCAATATGCCCTTCACCAACATGCAGTGTTTCTCTGACTGAATTAGCTCTTCCACCAATATTTGCGTCTAGAGCCTTTGCATTGAGGGCTATCTGAAAATGGCTGTGGCGCTGAAGTTGCCTGTGAATGTGGAGTTGGTGGCATGTGAAACGCGCATGTGGAGCATTCTTTTGTGTGGGATGCTCTACCAGGTTCATTCCTAGATACTGCACTCAAAGGGCACTAAGCATAGAGTGTGAAAACTGAGTTTCCTTGAGAGCTGCTTGGAAGCCTGATGGTGTGTGAAGTTAGTGAGCCAAATGCAGTTGTTCTCCCACAAGAACCACTCGGCTGATTCTTCTTCTATATGCCCTTCACCAACATGCAGTGTTTCCTTGATTGAATTAGCTCTCACAACAATATTTGTGTCTAGAGCCTTTGCATTGTGGGCTATTTGAAAACGGCTGTGGCGCTGAAGTTGCCTGTGAATGTGGAGTTGGTGGCATGTGAAACCCGCATGTGGAGCATTCGTTTGTGTGGGATGCTCACCAAGCTTCATTTCAGTCCTAGGCACTCAAAGGGCACTAAGCATAGAGTGTGAAAACTGATTTTCCTTGAGAGCTGCTTGGAAGCCTGATGGTGTGTGAAGTTAGTGAGCCAAATGGAGTTGTTCTCCCAGAAGAACCACTCGGCTGATTCTTCTTCAATATGCCCTTCACCAACATGCAGTATTTCCTTGACTGAATTAGCTCTCACACCAATATTTGCGTCTAGAGCCTTTGCATTGAGGGCTATCTGAAAACGACTGTGGGGCTGAAGTTGTCTGTGAATGTGGAGTTGGTGGCATGTGAAACCCGCATGTGGAGCATTCGTTTGTGTGGGATGCTCTACCAGGTTCATTCCTAGATACTGCACTCAAAGGGCACTAAGCATAGAGTGTGAAAACTGAGTTTCCTTGAGAGCTGCTTGGAAGCCTGATGGTGTGTGAAGTTAGTGAGCCAAATGGAGTTGTTCTCCCACAAGAACCACTAGCCTGATCCTTCTTCAATATGCCCTCCACCAACATGCAGTGTTTCCCTGACTGAATTAGCTCTTCCACCAATATTTGCGTCTAGAGCCTTTGCATTGAGGGCTATCTGAAAACGGCTGTGGCGCTGAAGTTGCCTGTGAATGTGGAGTTGGTGGCATGTGAAACCTGCATGTGGAGCATTCGTTTGTGTGGGATGCTCTACCAGGTCCATGCCTAGATAATGCACTCAAAGGGCACTAAGCATAGAGTGTGAAAACTGAGTTTCCTTGAGAGCTGCTTGGAAGCCTGATGGTGTGTGAAGTTAGTGAGCCAAATGGAGTTGTTTTCCTACAAGAACCACTCGGCTGATTCTTCTTCAATATGCCCTTCACCAACATGCAGTGTTTCCTTGATTGAAGTAGCTCTCACACCAATATTTGCGTCTAGAGCCTTTGCATTGAGGGCTATCTGAAAATGGCTGAGGCGCTGAAGTTGCCTGTGAATGTGGAGTTGGTGGCATGTGAAACCCGCATGTGGAGCATTCGTTTGTGTGGGATGCTCTACCAGGTTCATTTCAGTCCTAGGCATTCAAAGGACGCTAAGCATAGAGTGTGAAAACTGAGTTTCCTTGAGAGCTGCTTGGAAGCCTGATGGTGTGTGAAGTTAGTGAGCCAAATGGAGTTGTTCTCCCACAAGTACCACTCGGCTGATTCTTCTTCAATATGCCCTTAACCAACATGCAGTGTTTCCTTGATTGAATTAGCTCTCACACAAATATTTGCGTCTGGAGCCTTTGCATTGAGGGCTATCTGAAAACGACTGTGGCGCTGAAGTTGCCTGTGAATGTGGAGTTGGTGGCATGTGAAACCCGCATGTGGAGCATTCGTTTGTGTGGGATGCTCTACCAGGTTCATTCCTAGATAATGCACTCAAAGGGCACTAAGCATAGAGTGTGAAAACTGAGTTTCCTTGAGAGCTGCTTGGAAGCCTGATGGTGTGTGAAGTTAGTGAGCCAAATGGAGTTGTTCTCCCACAAGAACCACTCGACTGATTCTTCTTCAATATGCCCTTCACCAACATGCATTGTTTCCTTGATTGAATTAGCTCTCACACTAATATGTGCGTCTAAAGCCTTTGCATTGAGAGCTATCTGAAAATGGCTGTGGCGCTGAAATTGTCTGTGAATGTGGAGTTGGTGACATGTGAAACCCGCATGTGGAGCATTTGTTCGTGTGGGATGCTCACCAAGCTTCATTTCAGTACTAGGCACTCAAAGGGCACTAAGCATAGAGTGTGAAAACTGAGTTTCCTTGAGAGCTGCTTGGAAGCCTGATGGTGTGTGAAGTTAGTGAGCCAAATGGAGTTGTTCTCCCACAAGAACCACTAGGCTGATTCTTCCTCATTATGCCCTTCACCAACATGCAGTGTTTCCTTTATTGAATTAGCTCTCACACCAAGATTTGCATCTAGAGCCTTTGCATTTAGGGCTATCTTAAAACGGATGTGGCGCTGATGTTGCCTATGAATGTGGAGTTGGTGGCATGTGAAACCCGATTGTGGAGCATTCGTTTGTGTGGGATACTCACCAAGCTTCATTTCAGTCCTAGGCACTCAAAAGGCTCTAAGCATAGATTGTGAAAACTGAGTTTCCTTGAGAGCTGCTTGGAAGCCTGATGGTGTGTGAAGTGAGTGAGCCAAAGGGAGTTGTTCTCCCAGAAGAACCACTCGGCTGATTCTTCTTCTCTATGCCCTTCGCCCACATGCAGTGTTTCCTTGATTGAATTAGCTCTCACACCAATATTTGTGTCTAGAGCCTTTGCATTGAGGGCTATCTGAAAATGGATGTGGCGCTGAAGTTGCCTGTGAATGTGGAGTAGGTGGCATGTGAAACCCGCATGTGGAGCCTTCGTTTGTGTGGGATGCTCACCAAGATGCATTTCAGGACAATGCTCTCAAACAGCATTAAGCAAAGTGTGTGAAATATGAGTTTGCTTGAGAGCTGCCTGTCAGTATGATGGTGTGAGAAGTCAGTGAGCCAAATGGAGTTGTTCTGCCACAAGAACCACTCGACTGATTCTTCTTCAATATGCAATTCAGCAACATGCACTGTTGCTTGATGGAATTAGCTCTTACAGCAACATTTGCGTCTAGAGCCTTTGTATTTAGGGCTAGCTGAAAACGGCTTTGGCCCTGAAGTGGTTTCTGAATGTGGAGTTGGTGGCATGTGAAACCCGCCTGTGGAGCCTTCGTTTGTGTGGGATGCTCACCAAGATGCATTTCAGGACAATGCACTCAAAACAGCATTAAGCATAGTGTGTGAACACATAGTTTGCTTGAGAGCTGCCTGTCAGCCTGATGGTGTGTGAAGTCAGTGAGCCAAATGGAGCTCTTCTGGCACAAGAACCACTCGGCTGATGCTTCTCCAATATGAAATTCAGCAACATGCAGTGTTGCTTGATGGAATTAGCTCTTACAGCAACATTTGCGCCTAGAGCCTTTGTATTTAGGGCTAGCTGAAAACGGCTTTGGCGCTGAAGTGGTTTCTGAATGTGGATTTGGTGGCATGTGAAACCCGCATGTGGAGCATTCGTTTGTGTGGGATGCTCACCCAGCTGCATTTCAGGAGAATGCACTCAAACGGCATTAAGCATAGTGTGTGAAACATGAGTTTGCTTGAGAGCTGCCTGTCATCCTGATGGTGTGTGAAGTCAGTGAGCCAAATGGAATTCTTCTGCCACACGAACCACTCGACTGATGCTACTTCAATATGCAACTCAGCAACATGCAATGTTGTTTGATGGAATTAGCTCTTACAGCAACATTTGCGTCTAGAGCCTTTGTATTTAGACTAGCTGAAAACAGCTTTGGCGCTGAAGAGGTTTCTGAATGTGGAGTTGGTGGCATGTGAAACCCGCCTGTGGAGCCTTTGTTTGTGTGGGGTGCTCACCAAGCTGCATTTCAGGACAATGCACTCAAACGGCATTAAGCATAGTGTGTGAAAACGTAGTTTGCTTGAGAGCTGCCTGTCAGCCTGATGGTGTGTGAAGTCAGTGAGCCAAATGGAGTTGTTCTCCCACAAGAACCACTCGGCTGATTCTTCTTCAATATGCCCTTCACCAACATGCAGTGTTTCCTTGATTGAATTAGCTCTCACACCAATATTTGCGTCTGGAGCCTTTGCATTGAGGGCTATCTGAAAACGGCTATGGCGCTGAAGTTGCCTGTGAATGTGGAGTTGGTGGCATGTGAAACCCGCATGTGGAGCATTCGTTTGTGTGGGATGCTCTACCAGGTTCATTCCTAGATAATGCACTCAAAGGGCACTAAGCATAGAGTGTGAAAAACGAGTTTCCTTGAGAGCTGCTTGGAAGCCTGATGGTGTGTGAAGTTAGTGAGCCAAATGGAGTTGTTCTCCCACAAGAACCACTCGGCTGATTCTTCTTCAACATGCCCTTCACCACCATGCAGTGTTTCCTTGATTGAATTAGCTCTCACACCAATATTTGCGTCTAGAGCCTTTGCATTGAGGGCTATCTGAAAATGGCTGTGGCGCTGAAGTTGTCTGTGAATGTGGAGTTGGTGACATGTGAAACCCCCATGTGGAGCATTCGTTTGTGTGGGATGCTCACCAAGCTTCATTTCAGTCCTAGGCACTCAAATGGGACTAAGCATAGAGTGTGAAAACTGAGTTTCCTTGAGAGCTGCTTGGAAGCCTGATGGTGTGTGAAGTTAGTGAGCCAAATGGAGTTGTTCCCGCACAAGAACCACTCGGCTGTTTCTTCTTCTATATGCCCTTCACCAACATGCATTGTTTCCTTGATTGAATTAGCTCTCAACCAATATTTCTGTCTAGAGCCTTTGCATTGAGGGCTATCTGAAAGTGGCCCAGGCGCTTGAAGTTGCCTGTGAATGTGTAAATGGTGGCATGTGAAACCCGCAAGTGGAGCATTCGTTTGTGTGGGATGCTCTACCAGGTTCATTCCTAGATAATGCACTCAAAGGGCACTAAGCATAGAGTGTGAAAACTGAGTTTCCTTGAGAGCTGCTTGGAAGCCTGATGGTGTGTGAAGTTAGTGAGTCAAATGGAGTTGTTCTGCCACAAGAACAACTCGGCTGATTCTTCCTCAATATGCCATTCACCAACATGCATTGTTTCCTTGATTGAATTAGCTCTCACACCAATATTTGCGTCTAGAGCCTTTGCATTGAGGGCTATCTGAAAATGGCCGTTCGGCTGAAGTTGCCTTTGAATGTGGAGTTGGTGGCATGTGAAACTCTCATGTGGAGCATTCGTTTGTGTGGGATGCTCACCAAGCTTCATTTCAGTCCTAGGCACTCAAAGGGGACTAAGCATAGATTGTGAAAACTGAGTTTCCTTGAGAGCTGCTTGGAAGCCTGATGGTGTGTGAAGTTAGTGAGCCAAATGGAGTTGTTCTCCCACAAGAACCACTAGGCTGATTCTTCTTCAATATGCCCTTCACCAACATGCAGTGTTTCCTTGATTGAATTAGCTCTCACACCAATATGTGCGTCTAGAGCCTTTGCATTGAGGGCTATCTGAAAATGGCTGTGGCGCTGAAGTTGTCTGTGAATGTGGAGTTGGTGACATGTGAAACCCGCATGTGGAGCATTCGTTTGTATGGGATGCTCACCAAGCTTCATTTCAGTGCTAGGCTCTCAAATGGCACTAAGCATAGAGTGTGAAAACTGAGTTTCCTTGAGAGCTGCTTGGAAGCCTGATTTTGCGTGAAGTTAGTGAGCCAAATGGAGTTGTTCTCCCACAAGAACCACTCGGCTGATTCTTCCTCAATATGCTCTTCACCAACATGCAGTGTTTCCTTGATTGAATTAGCTCTCACACCAAGATTTGCGTCTAGAGCCTTTGCATTGAGGGCTATCTGAAAACGGATGTGGCGCTGATGTTGCCTATGAATGTGGAGTTGGTGGCATGTGAAACCCGCATGTGGAGCATTCGTTTGTGTGGGATACTCACCAAGCTTCATTTCAGTCCTAGGCACTCAAAGGGCACTAAGCATAGAGTGTGAAAACTGAGTTTCCTTTAGAGCTGCTTGGAAGCCTGATGGTGTGTGAAGTTAGTGAGCCAAATGGAGTTGTTCTCCCACAAGAACCACTCGGCTGTTTCTTCTTCTATATGCCCTTCACCAACATGCATTGTTTCCTTGATTGAATTAGCTCTCACACCAATATTTGCGTCTAGATCCTTTGCATTGAGGTCTATCTGAAAATGGCTGTGGCGCTGAAGTTGCCTGTGAATGTGGAGTTGGTGGCATGTGAAACCCGCATGTGGAGCATTCGTTTGTGTGGGATGCTCTACCAGGTTCATTCCTTGATAATGCGCTCAAAGGGCACTAAGCATAGAGTGTGAAAACTGATTTTCCTTGAGAGCTGCTTGGTAGCCTGATGGTGTGTGAAGTTAGTGAGCCAAATGGAGTTGTTCTCCCACAAGAACCACTAGGCTGATTCTTCTTCAATATGCCCCTCACCAACATGCAGTGTTTCCTTGATTGAATTAGCTCTCACACCAATTTGTGCCTCTAGAGCCTTTGCATTGAGGTCTATCTGAAAATGGCCGTGCTGCTGAAGTTGCCTGTGAATGTGGAGTTGGTGGCATGTGAAACTCGCATGTGGAGCATTCTTTTGTGTGGGATGCTCTACCAGGTTCATTCCTAGATAATGCACTCAAAGGGCACTAAGCATAGATTGTGAAAACTGAGTTTCCTTGAGAGCTGCTTGGAAGCCTGATGGTGTGTGAAGTTAGTGAGCCAAATGGAGTTGTTCTCCCACAAGAACCACTCAGCTGATTCTTCCTCATTATGCCCTTCACCAACATGCAGTGTTTCCTTTATTGAATTAGCTCTCACACCAAGATATGCGTCTAGAGCCTTTGCATTGAGGGCTATCTGAAAACGGATGTGGCGCTGATGTTGCCTATGAATGTGAAGTTGGTGGCATGTGAAACCCGCATGTGGAGCATTCGTTTGTGTGGGATGTTCACCAAGCTTCATTTCAGTCCTAGGCACTCAAAGGGCACTAAGCATAGATTGTGAAAACTGATTTTCCTTGAGAGCTGCTTGGAAGCCTGATGGTGTGTGAAGTGAGTGAGCCAAATGGAGTTGTTCTCCCACAAGAACCACTCGGCTGATTCTTCTTCAGTATGCCCTTCACCAACAAGCAGTATTTCCTTGATTGAATTAGTTCTCACACCAAGATTTGCGTCTAGAGCCTTTGCATTGAGGGCTATCTGAAAATGGCTGTGGCGCTGAAGTTGCCTGTGAATGTGAAGTTGGTGGCATGTGAAACCCGCATGTGGAGCATTCGTTTGTGTGGGATGCTCTACCAGGTTCATTCCTAGATAATGCACTCAAAGGGCACTAAGGAAGGATTGTGAAAACTGAGTTTCCTTGAGAGCTGCTTGGAAGCCTGATGGTGTGTGAAGTTAGTGAGCCAAATAGAGTTGTTCTCCAACAAAAACCACTCGGCTGATGCTACTTCAATATGCAATTCAGCAACATGCACTGTTGCTTGATGGAATTAGCTCTTACAGCAACATTTGCATCTAGAGCCTTTGTAATTAGGGCTAGCTGAAAACGGCTTTGGCACTGAAGTGGTTTCTGAATGTGGAGTTGTTGGCATGTGAAACCCGCCTGTGGAGCCTTCGTTTGTGTGGGATGCTCACCAAGCTGCATTTCAGGACAATGCACTCAAAACAGCATTAAGCATAGTGTGTGAACACATAGTTTGCTTGAGAGCTGCCTGTCAGCCTGATGGTGTGTGAAGTCAGTGAGCCAAATGGAGCTCTTCTGGCACAAGAACCACTCGGCTGATGCTTCTCCAATATGAAATTCAGCAACATGCATTGTTGCTTGATGGAATTAGCTCTTACAGCAACATTTGCGTCTAGAGTTTTGTATTTAGGGCTAGCTGAAAACGGCTTTGGCACTGAAGTGGTTTCTGAATGTGGAGTTGGTGGCATGTGAAACCCGCCTGTGGAGCCTTCGTTTGTGTGGGATGCTCACCCAGCTGCATTTCAGGAGAATGCACACAAACGGCATTAAGCATAGTGTGTGAACACGTAGTTTGTTTGAGAGCGGCCTGTCAGCCTGATGGTGTGTGAAGTCAGTGAGCCAAATGGAGTTGTTCTCCCACAAGAACCACTCGGCTGATTCTTCCTCAATATGCCCTTCACCAACATGCATTGTTTCCTTGATTGAATTAGCTCTCACACAAATATTTGCGTCTAGAGCCTTTGCATTGAGGGCTATCTGAAAATGGCAGTGCGGCTGAAGTTGCCTTTGAATGTGGAGTTGGTGGCATGTGAAACTCGCATGGAGCATTCGTTTGTGTGGGATGCTCTACCAGGTTCATTCCTAGATAATGCACTCAAAGGGCACTAAGCATAGAGTGTGAAAACTGAGTTTCCTTGAGAGCTGCTTGGAAGCCTGATGGTGTGTGAAGTTAGTGAGCCAAATGGAGTTGTTCTCCCACAAGAACCACTCGGCTGATTCTTCCTCAATATGCCCTTCACCAACATGTAGTGTTTCCTTGATTGAATTAGCTCTCACACCAATATTTGCGTCTAGAGCCTTTGCATTGAGGGCTATCTGAAAACGGCTGTGGCGCTGAAGTTGCCTGTGAATGTAGAGTTGGGAGCATGTGAAACCCGCATGTGGAGCATTCGTTTGTGTGGGATGCTCACCAAGCTTCATTTCAGTCCTAGGCACTCAAAGGGCACTAAGCATAGAGTGTGAAAACTGAGTTTCTTTTAGAGCTGCTTGGAAGGCTGATGGTGTGTGAAGTTAGTGAGCCAAATGGAGTTGTTCTCCCACAAGAACCACTCGGCTGATTCTTCTTCAATATGCCCTTCACCAACATGCAGTGTTTCTCTGACTGAATTAGCTCTTCCACCAATATTTGCGTCTAGAGCCTTTGCATTGAGGGCTATCTGAAAATGGCTGTGGCGCTGAAGTTGCCTGTGAATGTGGAGTTGGTGGCATGTGAAACGCGCATGTGGAGCATTCTTTTGTGTGGGATGCTCTACCAGGTTCATTCCTAGATACTGCACTCAAAGGGCACTAAGCATAGAGTGTGAAAACTGAGTTTCCTTGAGAGCTGCTTGGAAGGCTGATGGTGTGTGAAGTTAGTGAGCCAAATGCAGTTGTTCTCACACAAGAACCACTCGGCTGATTCTTCTTCTATATGCCCTTCACCAACATGCAGTGTTTCCTTGATTGAATTAGCTCTCACACCAATATTTGCGTCTAGAGCCTTTGCATTGAGGGCTATCTGAAAACGGATGTGGCGCTGCAGTTGCCTGTGAATGTAGAGTTGGGAGCATGTGAAACCCGCATGTGGAGCATTCGTTTGTGTGGGATGCTCACCAAGCTTCATTTCAGTCCAAGGCACTCAAAGGGCACTAAGCATAGATTGTGAAAACTGACTTTCCTTGAGAGCTGCTTGGAAGCCTGATGGTGTGTGAAGTTAGTGAGCCAAATGGAGTTGTTCTCCCACAAGAACCACTCTGCTGATTCTTCTTCAATATGCACTTCACCAACATGCAGTGTTTCCTTGATTGAATTAGCTCTCACAACAATATTTGGGTCTAGAGCCTTTGCATTGTGGGCTATTTGAAAACGGCTGTGGCGCTGAAGTTGCCTGTGAATGTGGAGTTGGTGGCATGTGAAACCCGCATGTGGAGCATTCGTTTGTGTGGGATGCTCACCAAGCTTCATTTCAGTCCTAGGCACTCAAAGGGCACTAAGCATAGAGTGTGAAAACTGATTTTCCTTGAGAGCTGCTTGGAAGCCTGATGGTGTGTGAAGTTAGTGAGCCAAATGGAGTTGTTCTCCCAGAAGAACCACTCGGCTGATTCTTCTTCAATATGCCCTTCACCAACATGCAGTATTTCCTTGACTGAATTAGCTCTCACACCAATATTTGCGTCTAGAGCCTTTGCATTGAGGGCTATCTGAAAACGACTGTGGGGCTGAAGTTGTCTGTGAATGTGGAGTTGGTGGCATGTGAAACCCGCATGTGGAGCATTCGTTTGTGTGGGATGCTCTACCAGGTTCATTCCTAGATAATGCACTCAAAGGGCACTAAGCATAGAGTGTGAAAACTGAGTTTCCTTGAGAGCTGCTTGGAAGCCTGATGGTGTGTGAAGTTAGTGAGCCAAATGGAGTTGTTCTCCCACAAGAACCACTCGGCTGATTCTTCTTCAATATGCCCTTCACCAACATGCAGTGTTTCCTTGACTGAATTAGCTCTTATACAAATATTTGCGTCTAGAGCCTTTGCATTGAGGGCTATCATAAAGTGGCTGTGGCGCTGAAGTTGTCTGTGAATGTGAAGTTGGTGGCATGTTAAACCCGCATGTGGATCATTCGTTTGTGTGGGATGCTCACCAAGCTTCATTTCAGTCCAAGGCACTCAAAGGGCACTAAGCATAGAGTGTGAAAACTGAGTTTCCTTGAGAGCTGCTTGGAAGCCTGATGGTGTGTGAAGTTAGTGAGCCAAATGGAGTTGTTTTCCCACAAGAACCACTCGGCTGATTCTTCTTCTCTATGCCATTCACCAACATGCAGTGTTTCCTTGATTGAATTAGCTCTCACACCAAAATTTGCGTCTAGAGCCTTTGCATTGAGGGCTATCTGAAAGTGGCTCTGGCGCTGTAGTTGCCTGTGAATGTGGAGTTGGTGGCATGTGAAACCCGCATGTATAGCATTCGTTTGTGTGGGATGCTCTACCAGGTTCATTCCTAGATACTGCACTCAAAGGGCACTAAGCATAGAGTGTGAAAACTGAGTTTCCTTGAGAGCTGCTTGGAAGCCTGATGGTGTGTGATGTTAGTGAGCCAAATGGAGTTGTTCTCCCACAAGAACCACTAGCCTGATCCTTCTTCAATATGCCCTCCACCAACATGCAGTGTTTCCTTGATTGAATTAGCTCTCACACCAATATTTGCGTCTAGAGCCTTTGCATTGAGGGCTATCTGAAAATGGCTGTGGCACTGAAGTTGCTTGTGAATGTGAAGTTGGTGGCATGTGAAACCCGCATGTGGAGCATTCGTTTGTGTGGGATGCTCTACCAGGTTCATTCCTAGATAATGCACTCAAAGGGCACTAAGCATAGAGTGTGAAAACTGAGTTTCCTTGAGAGCTGCTTGGAAGCCTGATTGTGTGTGAAGTTAGTGAGCCAAATGGAGCTTTTCTCCCACAAGAACCACTCGGCTGATTCTTCTTCAATATGCCCTTCACCAACATGCAGTGTTTCCCTGACTGAATTAGCTCTTCCACCAATATTTGCGTCTAGAGCCTTTGCATTGAGGGCTATCTGAAAACGGCTGTGGCGCTGAAGTTGCCTGTGAATGTGGAGTTGGTGGCATGTGAAACCTGCATGTGGAGCATTCGTTTGTGTGGGATGCTCTACCAGGTCCATTCCTAGATAATGCACTCAAAGGGCACTAAGCATAGAGTGTGAAAACTGAGTTTCCTTGAGAGCTGCTTGGGAGCCTGATGGTGTGTGAAGTTAGTGAGCCAAATGCAGTTGTTCTCCCACAAGAACCACTCGGCTGATTCTTCTTCTATATGCCCTTCACCAACATGCAGTGTTTCCTTGATTGAATTAGCTCTCACACCAATATTTGCGTCTAGAGCCTTTGCATTGAGGGCTATCTGAAAACGGATGTGGCGCTGCAGTTGCCTGTGAATGTAGAGTTGGGAGCATGTGAAACCCGCATGTGGAGCATTCGTTTGTGTGGGATGCTCACCAAGCTTCATTTCAGTCCAAGGCACTCAAAGGGCACTAAGCATAGATTGTGAAAACTGACTTTCCTTGAGAGCTGCTTGGAAGCCTGATGGTGTGTGAAGTTAGTGAGCCAAATGGAGTTGTTCTCCCACAAGAACCACTCGGCTGATTCTTCTTCAATATGTGCTTCACCAACATGCAGAGTTTCCTTGATTGAATTAGCTCTTACACCAATATTGCGTCTAGAGCCTTTGCACTGAGGTCTATCTGAAAATGGCTGTGGCGTGAAGTTGCCTGTGAATGTGGAGTTGGTGCATGTGAAACGCGCAAATGGAGCATTCGTTTGTGTGGGATGCTCTACCAGGTTCATTCCTAGATAATGCACTCAAAGGGCACTAAGCATAGAGTGTGAAAACTGAGTTTCCTTGAGAGCTGCTTCGAAGCCTGATGGTGTGTGAAGTTAGTGAGCCAAATGGAGTTGTTCTCCCAGAAGAACCACTCTGCTGATTCTTCTTCAATATGCACTTCACCAACATGCAGTGTTTCCTTGATTGAATTAGCTCTCACAACAATATTTGGGTCTAGAGCCTTTGCATTGTGGGCTATTTGAAAACGGCTGTGGCGCTGAAGTTGCCTGTGAATGTGGAGTTGGTGGCATGTGAAACCCGCATGTGGAGCATTCGTTTGTGTGGGATGCTCACCAAGCTTCATTTCAGTCCTAGGCACTCAAAGGGCACTAAGCATAGAGTGTGAAAACTGATTTTCCTTGAGAGCTGCTTGGAAGCCTGATGGTGTGTGAAGTTAGTGAGCCAAATGGAGTTGTTCTCCCAGAAGAACCACTCGGCTGATTCTTCTTCAATATGCCCTTCACCAACATGCAGTATTTCCTTGACTGAATTAGCTCTCACACCAATATTTGCGTCTAGAGCCTTTGCATTGAGGGCTATCTGAAAACGACTGTGGGGCTGAAGTTGTCTGTGAATGTGGAGTTGGTGGCATGTGAAACCCGCATGTGGAGCATTCGTTTGTGTGGGATGCTCTACCAGGTTCATTCCTAGATAATGCACTCAAAGGGCACTAAGCATAGAGTGTGAAAACTGAGTTTCCTTGAGAGCTGCTTGGAAGCCTGATGGTGTGTGAAGTTAGTGAGCCAAATGGAGTTGTTCTCCCACAAGAACCACTCGGCTGATTTTTCTTCAATATGCCCTTCACCAACATGCAGTGTTTCCTTGACTGAATTAGCTCTTATACAAATATTTGCGTCTAGAGCCTTTGCATTGAGGGCTATCATAAAGTGGCTGTGGCGCTGAAGTTGTCTGTGAATGTGAAGTTGGTGGCATGTTAAACCCGCATGTGGAGCATTCGTTTGTGTGGGATGCTCACCAAGCTTCATTTCAGTCCAAGGCACTCAAAGGGCACTAAGCATAGAGTGTGAAAACTGAGTTTCCTTGAGAGCTGCTTGGAAGCCTGATGGTGTGTGAAGTTAGTGAGCCAAATGGAGTTGTTTTCCCACAAGAACCACTCGGCTGATTCTTCTTCTCTATGCCCTTCACCAACATGCAGTGTTTCCTTGATTGAATTAGCTCTCACACCAAAATTTGCGTCTAGAGCCTTTGCATTGAGGGCTATCTGAAAGTGGCTCTTGGCGCTGTAGTTGCCTGTGAATGTGGAGTTGGTGGCATGTGAAACCCGCATGTATAGCATTCGTTTGTGTGGGATGCTCTACCAGGTTCATTCCTAGATACCTCACTCAAAGGGCACTAAGCATAGAGTGTGAAAACTGAGTTTCCTTGAGAGCTGCTTGGAAGCCTGATGGTGTGTGAAGTTAGTGAACCAAATGGAGTTGTTCTCCCACAAGAACCACTCGGCTGATTCTTCTTCTATATGCCCTTCACCAACATGCAGTGTTTCCTTGATTGAATTAGCTCTCACACCAATATTTGCGTCTAGAGCCTTTGCATTGAGGGCTGTCTGAAAACGGATGTGGCGCTGAAGTTGCCTGTGAATGTAGAGTTGGTGACATGTGAAACCCGCATGTGGAGCATTCGTTTGTGTGGGATGCTCTACCAGGTTCATTCCTAGATAATGCACTCAAAGGGCACTAAGCATAGAGTGTGAAAACTGAGTTTCCTTGAGAGCTGCTTGGAAGCCTGATTGTGTGTGAAGTTAGTGAGCCAAATGGAGCTTTTCTCCCACAAGAACCACTCGGCTGATTCTTCTTCAATATGCCCTTCACCAACATGCAGTGTTTCCCTGACTGAATTAGCTCTTCCACCAATATTTGCGTCTAGAGCCTTTGCATTGAGGGCTATCTGAAAACGGCTGTGGCGCTGAAGTTGCCTGTGAATGTGGAGTTGGTGGCATGTGAAACCTGCATGTGGAGCATTCGTTTGTGTGGGATGCTCTACCAGGTCCATTCCTAGATAATGCACTCAAAGGGCACTAAGCATAGAGTGTGAAAACTGAGTTTCCTTGAGAGCTGCTTGGGAGCCTGATGGTGTGTGAAGTTAGTGAGCCAAATGGAGTTGTTTTCGTACAAGAACCACTCGGCTGATTCTTCTTCAATATGCCCTTCACCAACATGCAGTGTTTCCTTGATTGAAGTAGCTCTCACACCAATATTTGCGTCTAGAGCCTTTGCATTGAGGGCTATCTGAATATGGCTGAGGCGCTGAAGTTGACTGTGAATGTGGAGTTGGTGGCATGTGAAACCCGCATGTGGAGCATTCGTTTGTGTGGGATGCTCTACCAGGTTCATTTCAGTCCTAGGCACTCAAAGGACGCTAAGCATAGAGTGTGAAAACTGAGTTTCCTTGAGAGCTGCTTGGAAGCCTGATGGTGTGTGAAGTTAGTGAGCCAAATGGAGTTGTTCTCCCACAAGAACCACTCGGCTGATTCTTCTTCAATATGCCCTTCACCAACATGCTTTGTTTCCTTGACTGAATTAGCTCTTCCACAAATATTTGCGTCTAGAGCCTTTGCATTGAGTGCTATCGGAAAGTGGCTCTGGCGCTGAAGTTGTCTGTGAATGTGGAGTAGGTGGCATGTGAAACCCGCATGTGGAGCATTCGTTTGTGTGGGATGCTCACCAAGCTTCATTTCACTCCAAGGCACTCAAAGGGCACTAAGCGTAGAGTGTGAAAACTGAGTTTCCTTGAGAGCTGCTTGGAAGCCTGATGGTGTGTGAAGTTAGTGAGCCAAATGGAGTTGTTCTCCCACAAGAACCACTCTGCTGATTCTTCTTCAATATGCACTTCACCAACATGCAGTGTTTCCTTGATTGAATTAGCTCTCACAACAATATTTGGGTCTAGAGCCTTTGCATTGTGGGCTATTTGAAAACGGCTGTGGCGCTGAAGTTGCGTGTGAATGTGAAGTTGGTGGCATGTGAAACCCGCATGTGGAGCATTCTTTTGTGTGGGATGCTCACCAAGCTTCATTTCAGTCCTAGGCACTCAAAGGGCACTAAGCATAGAGTGTGAAAACTGATTTTCCTTGAGAGCTGCTTGGAAGCCTGATGGTGTGTGAAGGTTAGTGAGCCAAATGGAGTTGTTCTCCCAGAAGAACCACTCGGCTGATTCTTCTTCAATATGCCCTTCACCAACATGCAGTGTTTCCTTGACTGAATTAGCTCTTATACAAATATTTGCGTCTAGAGCCTTTGCATTGAGGGCTATCATAAAGTGGCTGTGGCGCTGAAGTTGTCTGTGAATGTGAAGTTGGTGGCATGTGAAACCCGCATGTGGAGCATTCGTTTGTGTGGGATGCTCTACCAGGTTCATTCCTAGATAATGCACTCAAAGGGCACTAAGCATAGAGTGTGAAAACTGAGTTTCCTTGAGAGCTGCTTGGAAGCCTGATGGTGTGTGAAGTTAGTGAGCCAAATGGAGTTGTTTTCCCAGAAGAACCACTCGGCTGATTCTTCTTCTCTATGCCCTTCACCAACATGCAGTGTTTCCTTGATTGAATTAGCTCTCACACCAATATTTGTGTCTAGAGCCTTTGGATTGAGGGCTATCTGAAAGTGGCTGTGGCGCTGAAGTTGCCTGTGAATGTGGAGTTGGTGGCATGTGAAACGCGCATGTGGAGCATTCTTTTGTGTGGGATGCTCTACCAGGTTCATTCCTAGATACCTCACTCAAAGGGCACTAAGCATAGAGTGTGAAATCTGAGTTTCCTTGAGAGCTGCTTGGAAGCCTGATGGTGTGTGAAGTTAGTGAACCAAATGGAGTTGTTCTCCCACAAGAACCACTCGGCTGATTCTTCTTCTATATGCCCTTCACCAACATGCAGTGTTTCCTTGATTGAATTAGCTCTCACACCAATATTTGCGTCTAGAGCCTTTGCATTGAGGGCTGTCTGAAAACGGATGTGGCGCTGAAGTTGCCTGTGAATGTAGAGTTGGTGACATGTGAAACCCGCATGTGGAGCATTCGTTTGTGTGGGATGCTCACCAAGCTTCATTTCAGTCCTAGGCACTCAAAGGGCACTAAGCATAGAGTGTGAAAAGTGAGTTTCCTTGAGAGCTGCTTGGAAGCCTGATGGTGTGTGATGTTAGTGAGCCAAATGGAGTTGTTCTCCCACAAGAACCACTAGCCTGATCCTTCTTCAATATGCCCTCCACCAACATGCAGTGTTTCCTTGATTGAATTAGCTCTCACACCAATATTTGCGTCTAGAGCCTTTGCATTGAGGGCTATCTGAAAATGGCTGTGGCACTGAAGTTGCCTGTGAATGTGAAGTTGGTGGCATGTGAAACCCGCATGTGGAGCATTCGTTTGTGTGGGATGCTCTACCAGGTTCATTCCTAGATAATGCACTCAAAGGGCACTAAGCATAGAGTGTGAAAACTGAGTTTCCTTGAGAGCTGCTTGGGAGCCTGATTGTGTGTGAAGTTAGTGAGCCAAATGGAGCTTTTCTCCCACAAGAACCACTCGGCTGATTCTTCTTCAATATGCCCTTCACCAACATGCAGTGTTTCCCTGACTGGAATTAGCTCTTCCACCAATATTTGCGTCTAGATCCTTTGCATTGAGGGCTATCTGAAAACGGCTGTGGCGCTCAAGTTGCCTGTGAATGTGGAGTTGGTGGCATGTGAAACCTGCATGTGGAGCATTCGTTTGTGTGGGATGCTCTACCAGGTCCATTCCTAGATAATGCACTCAAAGGGCACTAAGCATAGAGTGTGAAAACTGAGTTTCCTTGAGAGCTGCTTGGGAGCCTGATGGTGTGTGAAGTTAGTGAGCCAAATGGAGTTGTTTTCGAACAAGAACCTCTCGGCTGATTCTTCTTCAATATGCCCTTCACCAACATGCAGTGTTTCCTTGATTGAAGTAGCTCTCACACCAATATTTGCGTCTAGAGCCTTTGCATTGAGGGCTATCTGAATATGGCTGAGGCGCTGAAGTTGACTGTGAATGTGGAGTTGGTGGCATGTGAAACCCGCATGTGGAGCATTCGTTTGTGTGGGATGCTCTACCAGGTTCATTTCAGTCCTAGGCACTCAAAGGACGCTAAGCATAGAGTGTGAAAACTGAGTTTCCTTGAGAGCTGCTTGGAAGCCTGATGGTGTGTGAAGTTAGTGAGCCAAATGGAGTTGTTCTCCCACAAGAACCACTCGGCTGATTCTTCTTCAATATGCCCTTCACCAACATGCTTTGTTTCCTTGACTGAATTAGCTCTTCCACAAATATTTGCGTCTAGAGCCTTTGCATTGAGTGCTATCGGAAAGTGGCTCTGGCGCTGAAGTTGTCTGTGAATGTGGAGTAGGTGGCATGTGAAACCCGCATGTGGAGCATTCGTTTGTGTGGGATGCTCACCAAGCTTCATTTCACTCCAAGGCACTCAAAGGGCACTAAGCGTAGAGTGTGAAAACTGAGTTTCCTTGAGAGCTGCTTGGAAGCCTGATGGTGTGTGAAGTTAGTGAGCCAAATGGAGTTGTTCTCCCACAAGAACCACTCGGCTGATT